>NC_133807.1:9052427-9209927 GCF_043250625.1 Sebastes fasciatus | reverse complement strand
ATTATACATACACACACACCTGTGTGAGGGGAACCCCAGGACTGCTCCACCATCTGTAACTGCTCAGCACTACTGCAGTGTAGTGAACACACACACACACACACACACACACACACACAGAGAGAAAGAGAGAGAGCTGCCTTGCAAATGTAGTACTGTTGTAAATATAAAAGCCAAAAAATACCGTTAGAAGTAACAGCAGACATCATTTGACTCCTGCATACGCTGTCATCACATACAGCTGCTCCCTCTGCCAACATGTCTCATGAACACACACCCTTTTGCATATTTGTGTGTGCACATGTATGTGAGCAGAAACATAATTACAAAAGCCGGCAGCACACACATACATACACACACACACACGCGCACACACACACACACACACACACACACACACACACACACACACACACATAGGAGATGTGAGGATGTGATCAATAGCTATTGATCTGCCACCTTTGGCTTGTCTTGGCAGCTTCATGTTAGACATAAAAATGTCCACACCCGCCAGGATAGAGACATATGGCACACACACACGCACACACACAGATTTGAGCACACACACAGAAGAACATCCTTTGAAACACACACACACTCCCACGATTTTAATTTTATTCCTATATTATTATGAATACTTTAAAACAAACACCATTAAATAGATAATTCAAGCACAGTATAATAACTTGGATCAGTGAAGTTGATTCACTAGAGCATCCACACATACACACTCCTCCATCGCCTCACCTCTGTAGCACATAGTTAACCACAGCAGCTCCAGCACCTGACCCCCAAACTCACACACGTCCAATCCCAGCATGGTGCCTCTCGACGGGGCTGCGCTCTGTGCGACGGCTGGCAGGAGAATAACCAGAAAACCGGGGGAAACCTCCACAGGTAGCAACAAAGTAGCAGAGCAGGGACGGATTAAAGGAGGAGACCATCCACAAAAGTCTTGGATTTGGAAGAAGAAAAATGGAGGAGGAGGGAGGTCAGATGAGCATCTCCTCCCCGGAGGAAATATATCAAAAAATGTAGTTGTAAGGGTTGAAGGGGAAGAGGAAAAGCGTGAGCGAGACGCAGACGGAGACGGAGGCAGAGAGGCAGAGAGGCAGGGAGGGTATCCTTGGGTGTGGGTGTGGATGTGATGGGGATGTGTGTGAGCTAGAGAGAGACAGAGAGAGAGAGGATGGAGGGAGGGTGAGCCGGCTTTCTACACTTCTTCTCTTTCGTAAACTAGAGCTCAAATCTAAAGGCTAAAACATCTTTTTTGTTGCATGCAGCAGCGAGGATGCTGGGAGCTAACGGTGGCAGGCAGGCGCTGGTTCAGCCGGCAGAGCTGTCTGCAGCAGCATGTGTGTGTGTGTGTGTGTGTGTGTGTGTGTGTTACTCAGACGCTGGCTATCGATTCGCAGACGAGCAGCGAGCACCACCCTCCCCTCCTCCCCCCTGCATCCCTCCCTCCTCCTCCTCGTGTCATCAGCCCAGAGACTGCAATGAGCTCATCCTTTACCCCCCCTCCCTCATTCACTCTTCCTCGCCTGCCTCCTCATTCCTTCTCACCCCCCCCCCCCCCCCCCCCCTCCAACTCTCTCATGCTTTTATTTTCCTCTTCATTTTCCATCACTTATACAAATCCTCATGTGGTGTCCACTGTCTGTCTCCCTCCAGACATTCATCACTGTGTCACGCCATCTCTCTCCGTGTCTCTATTTATCTTATGCCCCCCCCCCCCTCCTCCCAGCCCTTCATCTTCTTCTTTATCTCCCTCTGTCTTTTAGTGACCACACCCTGTCAGCAGTGTGCTTCAATCATGGCTCTCATCTTTTTTACACTCAATCTTTTTCTTCTTCTTCATCATTTTGTCTTTTTTTTCCCTCTTTGTCTTCCCCTCCTAGGCTGTAGTACTGTAGAATACAAAAGGGAGCTGTTTCTCCCACTTGACAATCAGACACACTCCCTTTCTCACACACACACACACACACACACACGCCTTGTTAATCTGTCATTCAGAGGTTGTGCAGCTGTCATGTAGGATGTTATGTGAGACAACTTCTGTCTTTCTCTGTCCCTCCCTCTCTCAGACTCTGGCAGACCTTAGCACGATTGTTATTTTACACCCACATACATAAATACAGAAACATGCAGAAATGAGGATGCCGTTTGGTGGGAGTCGATTCCGAATTTAGTCAAAAGCTGTTAAATTAAGTGGGATTTCATAGACTGTATATAAGAAACGGACGTCGTCAAACGTGACGTCACCCATTGGTTTGTGGACTGCCGTTTTGAAGCCTCGAGTTCGGCATTTTGGCCGTCGCCATCTTGTTTTTTTGCAACCAGAACTGACACGAGAGGGTGGAGCGAAGTACGACCGAATGCTGAATAAGACAGTTTTAGGCGTGGTGCAGGAATGAGTCCTAAACCCCAGAAATGAGTTAGCATTTTAGCACTTCTGGTTCCCTCGTCTCAGAGTCAATGGGTTTTTAGTTAGATGCTTGAAATAAGGTCTGTAGTTAACACAAGCTTAAGAGATTGTTGTTCTACGATATAAAATACGTCAGTTAATATCCTAGTCATGAATTTTGAAGCTTTGAAGCTGCTAAAAAGTAACTAAATGATACTACAAAACGTTACTTCTGGCGATGGAACCACGCTTCTAAATCATATAAGTGGTGCACATACGTGGAGATTATTTTACGGAACAAAACATGTAGATATCATAAACGTTTGTTTGCCACAGAGCTTATTTTCTGCAATAATCAAACTCAATGGAAAAATCCTATTGGCTATTTGTCAAAGGAACCAGGGCGATGTTAACTTCTGGGTTGGCCTACAAAAATACGTCATTCCTGCACCACTCTATGTTACCATTAACTTTCATAAACTACAAAAGGTAGCCACGCCCTAAAGCAGACACCCTGCTTTAGGGTCTATTTGACTCTAAACAGGACCATAATTTACTAAATGAACATCATGCTGTATTGAGTGGTGCAGGGATGACATATTTTTGTAGGCCAAACAGGAAGTTAGCATCGCCCTTGTTCCCTCGACAAATACCCAATGGGATTTTTCCATTGGATTCTGGATTATTGCAGAAAATAACATCTGTGGCAAACACACGTTCATGATATTTACACGTTTTGTTTTGTCAAGATAATCTCCATAAATGAACACCACTTCTATGATTTTTGAAGCGTGAATAAAATCGGCAGAAGTAAAAAGCTAACGTTAGGCTATAAACTAACTACACCACGGTCGCATGACTTCACGTCGCCGCCACTAAGCTGAAGATGGACTAGTGTTCGGCGTGATGACGTTTAGTAGTCTCATTTAGCCACTTGTCAACAACCGCCTTTTTGAAGGCGCATAAAGGCTTCAATACAATTAGGGTATTTACTGATGTATTTTATATTGTAGAACAAAATGTTAAAATCTCTTAAAGGAACAGTGTGTAGGATCTGGCAGTATATCTACCGGTGAGGTGACGATATTACAATCAACTGAGAGCTCTCCCGTGTGCCAAGCGTGTTGGAGAGCTACGGTGGCCTACGCGAAAACCTCTCTAAAGCCATTTGGAGCAAAGCCAGTGCGTAGTGTGTGTGTGTGTGTACGTGGGAAGTGAGTTGTGAAGCAAGAGAGAGAGAGAGCGGCGGTGAAGGAGCGAGTAATGTTATCGACTCCGGCCCAAGCAGGAAAAGTTAACAAGGTTTAGTTTGACCATTCTGGGCTACTGTAGGAACATGGCTGCCGGCTCTGTGTAGATATAAACAGCTCATTCTAAGGTAGCAAAAACACAATGATTCTTATCATCAGGTTATTATACACTGAAGAAAACATAATTATTAATATTATATTCCATTTCTGCCAATAGATCCCCCTAAATGTTACACACTGTTCCTTTAAGCTTACGTTAATCACAGATCTTATTTCAGGTAACCAAAAACCCATTAAAAAAACAAAAACACTGACTCTGAGAAGAGAAGTGCAAAAATGCTAACTAATTTCCAGGTTTTAGGACTCATTCTGTCAGCACTCTATTGAAGAAGACTTGAAACTAGCGATTGAGACCATAAACTCATGTTAACAATGTTTACTGAGGTGATACTGTAAATCAAGTGAGAAGTAGGCTCATTTTCTCATAGACTTCTATACAATCAGACTTCTTTTTGCAACCAGAGAAGTCGCCCCCTGCTGGCTGTTAGAAAGAATGCAAGTTTAAGGCACTTCAGCATTGGCTTCACTTTCCAGAACCAGAGGTTTCCAACTGGTTTTAACACAATTCCTTCAATAAATGTTGCCTCCCAAAAAGGCGCTTACAGTTTTTGACTTAAAGAACAATTTCAGACAAATCCCACATATCAACTGTAAACTGACCCAGATTTTCCACCTTACCATCAATGTTCAAACTCAAGAAACTAACCGACATTAGTGAAATGGGCCAGTTTGATAAACGAGGGATGTCGTCTCATGTGGTTGAAAAGAAAATGAAAATATAGCGAGGGAGGAAGTGAGAGCGAGCAGAGATAAAAACACAGAGGAAGAGGAGAGACAGAGCAGAGGCTGTGTCTTAATACAGACTCAATCTGGCGATAGTTTGTCTTCTTGCCAGCAGAAAACAGGGAGCTCATATTGGAACAGAGAGAGGATGTTTATAGGTTGGAGCAATAGAGCTGCTGGACCAATATATTTGGGTCAATATACTGTAGGTCTTTCATTGAATAATAGATATGAGTCGTGGTTCAGTGCTGATCATATAAATGTTTTAGATTCTGCTCTACAGTCTCTTTAGGTTTCTTGAGAAAACAACCTTAAGTAATTAACGTGAAACAAACGGAAGAAATTACAGATTATTAATATTGGCACATCATTTATAATACCTTGGCTCCAAATATTGACTCTGGTGGCGTCACGTAAAGCATCTATTGGTTGTATTTTACAAGGGGACATGAAAATATACAATTTAGAGCATCTTCCGGTATGTGTGCTTGAAAAACTAACATTGTATTACAGTTTGCACAAACTGGGACATTCCCAGCTGACTATAGTAATAGTCTTAATAATATGTAGTAAAGCTAAAAGTTGATCTGCTAAAAAACAAAAAAAACTCAGAATAGACAATACACAAAAAAATCCCCTCAAACTGGCAAAAAAATATTAAGCCTCATTGTACAAATCAATCATTTTAAAATGGTTAAAGACAGTAAAAACTGATTTAATATTGTCGCCTTGCCCTACCAATCAGCCCTGTCAGTGTCAGCAGAGGGTCTTTCTCTTGTCTGTCCTAAAGCAAGCAGCGCTTTAAACCCATTATGTTCATATTGCTTTATGGAAATATAAATCAGCAGCAGCAGTGGTCCCGGTGGAAGGAGTGGCATCTATAAAACGTGTGCTTGAACAAGGATGGTGTCATAAAGAGTGTCTCAGCGTAAAGAGCCCCCAGGGTTTATCCACGCATACCCACATTTTTTTACTCAAACAGGAAAAACCTGATCAAATGCTCTGCTGGCACCGACCGAGGACCGGCTGAGCTGAGGTATTATCTTATATATAACATGAAGCCAGTAGCACAACCTTAACTGAACCCGTCCATTACTCATCTGTTTAGACAAATACAGAGTCACTACTTTGACAAGATACAGCTGGAGGTTATGACAACAGTGTAAACAAAGACTTAACAACGATAATTAACACATTTAAACATATGCAGGCCAACATAAAAGCAATAGCTCCACATTTTTGGAAATGCGCTTAATCTGTCCAAATGTAACATATTCCACCTATCAGCCAGGGCTCGAAATTAACTTGTTTCCTACGTGTCCCACAACTGTCCCGAATTCTACTGTCAACTGTCTCAGACTTGACAACCAATGTCCCAAAGTTTTCATTCTACATAATAAATATAGTTTTATTATAAACTATTCATTATAAACGATGTAAGTGTCACGTTTTTTGGAAAACAGGCTTGGATCCAAACGTTGAGTACAATGATTTAATAACAGAAAGCTTACTATGAACAAAACTGCAGCTGTTCCGTCAGACAGGTAACAGCAGAGTCAAACCAAAAACTTAGGTCACAATAAATAAACTTGAAACTCTAAACACTGGAAAAACTGAAACACTACACAGACGGAGCGACGACGTACTGACAATGAAGCTGGGAAACGCAGATTAATAACACAAGAAGAGCAGGATGATTAGATACAGGTGGAACAAATCAGGGTGGGGCAGATAATCACTAAGGCGGGAAAACACAGAGGCAGGAAGTGAAACTAGACATGACACACACGGTGAGTATAGAGAGGCGAAGTCCCGCCCCTTCCGGTGGACCCCATGGGACCTTATTTCGGAAAAAATATGTACGGTAGCCAACGGCGAGAGACAAATCATTTTTTGGATCCCGTTTGAATCACAAATATGATGTTGGTCAATTTAAAACATAATTTTGCAAGTCAATTAAGTTACAGTTTGCTGTAGTATCATTTAGTTTTGTATGAAACCGCTCAGTGAACTACATCTCGACTTTCTTGATTTACAAAATTATCTTTAAATTGACAAACATCATGTGTGATTCATGGGGCAATTGATACAGGATCAAAAAAAAATATTTGTCTCTCGCCGTTGACTACCGTTCTCCATATCAAAATAAAACAGGAAACACTAAACAAAAAAAACAAGGAATATAACAGAAAACCCCAAAACCTAGAAACCAAAATCCTCTAGACCATTCAGAACTAATAAGAATGAACTCCAGATAGTTTAAAGTCTTAACAAAATCAATAATCTTTCCATTTTATTCTAAACTGTGAAGCCATTTGGACCAGAGTGTAGGATCTGGTGGCATCTAGTGGTGAGGTTGCAGATTGCAACCAACTGAAACTTCTCCTGTGTGCCAAGCGTGTAGGAGAACTACGGTGGCCGACGCGAAAACAACAATTCTTATTTCAGGTGATTATACACTAAAGAAAACATACTTATTAATACCATATTCCATTTCTGTCAATAGATCCCCCTAAATCTTACACACTGTTCCTTTAATTCATACAAAAACCAAAGTGTAAAACCAACAAGTTGGGTCTTGCTGTTCATAAAATCATGGTCAAAAGTTATTTTAAAGAAAAGGTCTCCTGTCATCTCGATAAGGTGCTGACGAATGAGGAAAAACAATTATCATACAGTAACACAGCTAAAGTTTAATTCAGGGACTGATATCACATGGATTTGCAAGTGTAATCTGCATTGATTTGGCAAGTTATTCCATTAAACTGCGGGTACATGAGCTCTGGTAATTACTTTCTCACACGCACACAGATACAGTATGCACTGTAAGCTATACACTCGGGCTGCGTGTATAAAAAGTGTCTAAATGGTTTTCCGACAGCATATTGGGCGGGGAGCATTTATCTCTGCTTAGTGTGGAAAGAATAACGCGACTCATTTGAAGCCCATTCAACCACAGCCGCCTGATTTAGTCAGACTGAGAATGACTGAATAACCCAGACGCTAATTCTCCGAGGGGATGAATAATAATTTAATGTGATAAAGGTATTCGCCGGTACAACGATGAATGAATAAATACGAAGGTGTTTGTCAAGGAATGATTGAATAGGTATGGAGATAATCAGGGGTGGTAATCAAGTTTGTCAGGGGATGAAGGAATGAGGAAGAGGCTTTTTTTGTCAGGTGATGAGTGACTATTATGTGTCTGTATTTGACTCAATTTGTCAAAGGCAGAGGAGGCATTTCAGATGGTAGCATTAGCAATAATGAGACACGAAACCGACTATATCATGATAAACTATGCTCAACGCAAATGCAACATTGTTTTGTTGATATTTGTTTGTTTTTAGCCATGCTAGCAGAGTAGCTCTAGGCATGTCTGTCGGTCGGTGGGTCCACCACTTTGGTCCACACTGAAATATCTCAACTACCTATCTACTAGATGGATTGCCATTAAATATTATACATTCATGTTCACCAGAGGATGAATCCTTCTTACTTTGGTGATCCTTAACTTTTCATCTAGTGATACTTTTGGGTCAAAATTGCAATTTGTACGACCAAATACCGACTAAACTAATGTCACTGCATCAGCCTCAGCTGTACTTTGTGTTTAGTGCTAATAAGCAAACATTAGCATGCTAACATGCTAAACTAAGATGGTGAACATGGTAAACATTATGGTCAACCTGCTGGTAGCATGAGCATGTTAGCATGCTGATGTTAGCATTTAGTTGTACTAGTTTTCTTATCAGTTGCATTTTGTATTTACTCACATGTTGGCATGGATGCACACACAAACACAGAAGCATACCGCACATTATACATCACATTATTCAGATACAGTATATAAGCAAGTGTGAAAAATGTCTGGATTTGGGCTGCAACCAACGATTATTGTCAGTGTTGTTTATGAATTATTTGTTTTATTGATGAATGAACCGTTTAGTCTATATCAGGGGTCTCCAACCTTTTTCCCTCTGAGAGCTAATTTGAAAAAATGAAATTGGATGAGAGCTACTCAAAGCACCAAACTGTTCATCGCCAATAGCAGACATAATTTCTGTATAACTTTTATGGTCCTTTAATAACATTTCAGTTAAAAGTGGCTGTGGACTTGGCGCTCGATGTTACATCTTTTACTAACTGACACGCTCACACCGCAAATGTGACATACCGATTCCTCATGAAAATAGTATATTTGTTTCTCCTTTTATTGGCCTGGCTATTTTCTGCGATCATTGTCAAATCTGGTGTGCACTTGCTAGACTGCTAACGTCGCTGTATGTTATGGCGTTACAAACCTGACAGCAGCCTAACTAGTTTAATTGACAGCTGATGTCTGTGAATTTGATTGGGTAACAAACCATTCCTCGTCAGGTTACTCTTTAGTACAATGTACCAAATAAATATAATCTTTTGAGACGATTCCAGAAGTCATGATTCTAAAAAAAGGTCGCTGCTTGTTTTATTTGTTCTTTGGTTTTATGATTTCTAAGTGTATTCATATTTGATATTAATTTGACCTTTTCAGATGAGGCGCTGGCAGCAAAGATTTCATCTCGCAGCTCAGTTGTCAAGATGACAGGGACTTTTAGACCCTGAGAGTTGACTGCAGGCTCACCCCTCTTTGTCGTCAGGTCACACTTCAGGTTGGTCTCCATTGCTGCAAAAACACATTGGAAAGGATTTTCTCTTTGGATCATCTTGTTCTTCCTGTACAATTACAAGCAAAGCAAGTCTTTCAGACAAAAGTCAAAGACTCTGTTTACTGGATAAAAGTGGACACAGTTATAACCTCTCACAGGTTAGAGATTCTAGCAGTCAGAGTAAGTTTCATTTTTAGTCAATCCTTATTGATATAAATGGGCTGTACAAAATATTATAAAAAAACAACAACATCACAGTAAACTACAATTCAATTAAATTCATCAGCACCACAAACGACAGCTTCCAAAATTACAAAGAAGTTGAAACAACACCTCTCTCAAACAAATCTTTTTTACCCAAAGCTGAACATTAAAATGGGGATTTTTTGGCAGGGCTAATAAACTGGCAACCGAGTGTACACATACATAAGCTTACCTACATACACACATATTGTATACACACATGTGCACATCATGTAAGCCAATTAAAACAAAGTTCAAATATTGACTGGTATTTTCTTTCGACATTACATATTTTCTTTTTACTTTTCTGGAATAATTTTTTCCATCCGTTCCATCCTTTTTGACCCTGGTGGCGTCACATAAAGCAACTATTGCAGTATTTTACAAGAGGACATGAAAATATACAATTTAGAGCTTTTAATTTGAGCACTGATATGTGTGCTTGAAAAGAAATCCTATTATATCTTGCATAAACTGTGACATTCCCAGCTGCCTACAGGAACAGTCATAATAATAAACACAGAACATTGAACAGCATACATGCTAAAAGTAAAGCTAAAAGTTGATCTGGTTTTCTGAAAAAAATAAAAATAAAATCAGTATAAACAATAGACAAAAAAATCCCCTCAAACTGGCAAAAACCTTAAGCCTCATTGTACAAATCCATCATTTTAAAATGGTTAACGACAGTAAAAACTGATTTAATATTGTCGCCCTGACAATCAGCCCTGTCAGTGTCAGCAGAGGGTCTTTCTCCTGTCTGTCCTAAAGCAAGCAGCGCTATAAACCCATTATGTTCATATTGCTTTATGGAAATATAAATCATCAGCAGCAGTGGTCCCGATGGAAGGAGTGGCATCTATAAAACGTGTGCTTGAACAAGGATGGTGTCATAAAGAGTGTCTCAGCGTAAAGAGCCCCCAGGGTTCAGCCACGCATACATACCCACACTCAAACAGGAAAAACCTGATCAAATGCTCTGCAAATATCAAGCTACTATAAAAAATATAGTTGATTATGAGTATGACAACAGTGTAAACAAAGACTTTCACCGGGAGATTAACAATAAATTACATTTAACTCAATTAAATATGACTATATGCAGGTCAACATTACCAACAACAATCCAATAATATAGTAGAACACAATAACACATAAGGGCATTTTTCTGAATTATGAGTACTTGTACTTTTGATATGTTATGTACACTTTTTAATAATACTTACACAGTGACACTTTTAATGCAGAACTTTTACTTGTAATAGAGTATTTGAATGTAGCCAACAACAGAGTGCTTCATCAAATCATTCCACATGAACGAAGCTAACTCATCCCCATGGCTTCCTGGGAGACATTTTATTTTGTAACAGACTGTCTAACGCTGGTTCAATACCTGAACGATTGCGTCCATTACCATCACTTTAATAGTAGCTTCTCCACAAATATCAGGCTGCCTAAAAGGCTCAGCGCCTGTCCCTTGTTCTCCTTTTAGGCTGTCTACTAATACCGCCTGGAGAGTCATTTCTCTGTCCTTATATCCCATAGATTTTCTACTTCTGGTGTCTTCAGACTGTTTCAAATGAAAACCTACTGGAACTGTATGTAGCTACAGCCAGCAGCAGGTACATTTTCAGGTTTTGTACGGATAAAACAAACGAGATACAACATGCTAACGTCCTGAAACCCACAATCCCGACCGACTTTACTATCTTTCAGAGGCTGTATCATTTTAGAGCTATAGAGGGAAGTTACAGATATCATATGAAACTAGAAAAACCTAAGGAATCCATTGGTAACAGCCATGTCAACCATGCTAGCTTGTCGGGAAAGAGGCTAAATAATGCTCCAAAGTTAGGCTAAATTTTGGCGAGAAAAAATTGGCATTTTCAAAGGGGTCGCTTGACCTCTGACCTCAAGATATGTGAATGTAAATGGGTTCTATGGGTACCCACGAGTCTCCCCTTTACAGACATGCCCACTTTATGATAATCACATGCAGTTTGGGGCAAAGACATGAATTTTTTTAATGCAGTATAAATGTGTTATTTTTGCCTATTCTAAAACGATGTGTTTGAATATTTCTGCATACTGGGGACCCTACATAGTCTTGGAATCACATAAATTAGGTATCACTGTAAAGCTGAGACTCTTGTGGATCAAATGAGCCCAATTGTATTCATGTGTGATGATGTTAGTCCCCATAGTAGCCATTTCATTGTAGTGAGACCATTTTTTAAAACTTGACCTCACTGTATAAAATGACCTGTGTTGACCTCTAGGATAATCACAGCCTCATGAAACTTTACAACCACAAACTAAAGACCTAGGGCATTCAGAGGACGGATGAAGTGCTCACCATCCAATCGCTGAAAAATACAATTCTTGCAGAAATATCCAAATGTCAAATGTTTTTGATCCCAAATCACAGCATGGCTTTTTCTATGGTGTTCCTCAAGGTCTTGGTGTCTTAAGGTGGTATTTTGGAGGGATTATTGATCATTTTGATCAATACTCGACTGGTAAAAAAAAATGGTTAAATTTAGCACTAAATCTGTGTAACAAATGGTTTTGATCCAAAAATTGCTGCAACAATTTATGAGACATAATAGAGCATGGGGATTACCATCATATACTTCTATCATCATGTTCTAAGCCCTAATACACTCTCACAATTTGTTTTAATTAATTAATTAGTTAATTAATTCATTAATGTATATTTCTGAGTAATGACTACAACAACTTGATTCATAGTGCTGAGCCGCATCTCAAATTAATCAGCTTTCAGATGATATACACCACGTCTATGTGACATCTACTGCTGTCCTGCTATCTCCCCCTAAAGACCCCTGTACCCCCCTAAAAAAGAAATAAATTGGTCTTGGCATCTTTGGGTCCAATTAGCAAGTGTTTTTATCTGGCCCTTTGCTGACATCTAGTGGAGACTAAGAGAAGTGATTGTTTCTTTGAAATGATTTATTGTGAGCAGTTAGAACATAAATCCTCAGGGAATTACAATATCTATTCCAGCCAGGTGTGGAAGTAGGTGTGTAATTGATCTGTATTATCGGCAGAACATACTACATATGATGTACCATTTCTCCTGAGGACTGCCAGTGTTTGTAAGATTACATTTCCTGCTCACTGTGTCTGCTGCATAATTTATCAGAATCAGAAGCAGGTTTATTTCGCCAAGTATATACATACATGGAAATTGACTCCGGTTTTTATGGAGCTCTCTCAATGTACTTCTTACACAGAATAGAAATAAGAGAATAACAGAATACAATAGTAACAATAAAATTAAAATAAAATGTCGATATACAAGTCAAGTGTTTCGGAAGTTGTAACAATACAAATAGTGCAAAAAAATAAATACTGGATGGATATACATGGACTGGGTGATTATGTACAGTATGTACATGTGGAGACATCTATATACTGTTTGTACAGTGAGTAGGGTTTATATTTACAGTGACAGGTATGTTCATATTATAATATGTACATAAAGTGAGATGATGTGTAAATATTTTTTAAAAATGTGCATTAAAGACTGTAAATTATAATCTAAAAAGTGCAAAAATGTGCATTAAAGATTAAAAATTATAATCTATAACAGCAGCAGTGGATATTTAGTGTTAAAGGGTTATTGACAGTGTATGACTGACATATCAACTCCCAGAATACTATCTACTCTACTGAGAGTTATGTGTTAGTGGTAAATGTGTTTAATCTGGAGACACTGCTGTGTTATTGAAAGGTCACAGGTTTGATCCTGGCAGGCTCAGCTGACAGAGAGTGTTTCACTTGGGAGTTCTGACACTGCCAAGACTTTTAATACATTTTTGTTCACTTTGAATGATGTATCACAATTTTTTATCAAAAGAAAAATTTGCCACCTTCTATGTGGATGTCTAATCAGTGAGGACGGTAGTTGTAGTCCACTGAAGAAATAGATCCCCTAGTACCTGCTGCTATATTGACCGAGAAAGCTGATTTGGTTTGGTTGGGCTTTCCACTGTCAACAATCAACAACTCAGGTTTGGTCGAAATAAATCCACAATTCACTGAGAAGGCTGTGCAAATGTGCCGGCTGTACACGCTGTTCTCCCATAGTTCTCCCCCCCTGCTGTATCGCTCTTCTTCTGTGCCAGCAGGTGTTATGTCGAATAGTGTTTCCCTCCTGTTAAGATGACAGCGTCCCCCCCTCGGTAGTTACTACGAGCAACACCTACCGCAACAGAGAACTGCAGCTTTCTCTGTCAATATAGCACTCACTGAGGAATTTATCGCTTCAAACGACATTTACCAACACTGATTGAACATCCTCATAAAATGGAAAAGTTTTCTTATTAATACTATGTGACTGGTAAAATCCATACTGTGGAGAGTAAAATCACTCTTTTGCATAGGTTTAAATTAGGGCTGTCAATCGATTAAAATAATTAATCGCAAATTAATCCCACATTTTTGTATCTGTTCAAAATGTACCTTAAAAGGAGATTTGCAAGTATTTAATACTCTTACCAAAGTGGAAGTGAGCAAATATGCTTGCTTTATGCAAATGTATGTATATATTTATTACTGGAAATCAATTAACAACACAAAACAATGACAAATATTGTCCAGATGCTCAAATCATAACATTGTAAACTGCAGCCCAACAGGCAACAGCTGTCAGTGTGTCAGTGTGCTGACTTGACTATGACTTGCCCCAAACTGCATGTGATTATCATAAAGTGGGCATGTCTGTAAAGGGGAGACTCATGGGTACCCATAGAACCCATTTTCATTCACATATCTGGAGGTCAGAGGTCAAGGGACGCCTTTGAAAATGGCCATGTCAGTTTATCTTCGCCAAAATTTAGCGCATTTAGCCTCCTTCGCAACAAGCTAGTATGACATGGTTGGTACCAATGGATTCCTCGGCTTTTCTAGTTTCATATGATGCCAGTATCTTCACTCTCACAAGTTACGTTAATGCATTAAAGAAATTAGTTGTGTCAAAAAGAATTTGCGTTAATCGTTATTATCCCGTTACCTTTGACAACCCTAATTTAAATGTCTTCCGATCAAACAGACAAACAAATCATATAACAATAGATCGATTTCAACTTTATTAATTCACAAAAAAGGCTTATTCAGTGGTTGTAAAATAGAGCATAGTCCATATTTTAACATCTAGAACTGTACAACAAAACAAAAACCACAAAAAGGAGACAAAATTAAAGTAAAACCTATGAAGTGCACAAGAAAAAAACAACACTGATAATTGAAGAAATGTTAAATTAACAAATTAACTAAATTAAATAATTCTAAATCAGAGTATCTGTGTTTTGGGTGGTACCCTGACTGGAGTAAAGCAATTGACTGGTTTGAACAGAGGGTATGTGGTAAACAACGGTTTACATTCATATAGAGCTTCATGAGGGACACTTGTGGGTATTTCTCAACAAAAGGAGACTTTTTTCAGTAGTAAGCCAAAGTGCAAACATTTGTTAGAAATGATGTAAGTACCTATGAGTATCAGTCCACGTCTTTACTGACAGTTATACAAATATATATTTGCTCAGTGAAGCTGACAGAAAGAGAGACGGATCTGTATCTCCATGTAATAACCGATATCTTGCGACCAAATGAGACAAGATTAAAAATAACCAGTCGCCCATTCAGTCTCCTCTCCTCTCTTGAATTATGGGATATGTGAGAACTCTGCCTGACCATACATGAGCCCAAACTACACGCTTAAAATATTCAACGCTAACAATAAATAACAGCATTCGCTCAGTGCAAAACTACACAATGGAAAATAAAAACGTTTCTGACTTCGCCAAAGAAGTTATTACAAACCATTCGCTCAAAATCAGCCAACCACTTTAAATGTCTCGTTAAGGTCAATAGCAAGACATAAAGTCAGTGTTATAATGATTAATAATGTATCACTTCATACCGTTTATGTGATGTTCAGGAGACAGAATAAGACCAGACAGAGTGGGAGATGTGAACAAAACAAAGCAGAGGCTTTCCAATGTACCAGCTAACACAGATCAAACCAATTCTTCTCACCTGGATTTACTCACTTCTAGCGGTTTTTATCTTATTTTGAAAAGATCCTGTCATTCTGACTTTACCCCATACATGAAATGTCAGTGAGTGAGGTCTGTGAACACGCATAAGCACAGGAAAAATCCTCCAATAAGGCAAATATCTTTTCTTTTCTGTCCATTATATATCATTTGCATACAAGGGAAGCAGAGCCCCGTGCTAATGTGTCATTTGATGCCTCAGGTCAGAATCCGACAAACAAACTGTGACCACAATAATGGAAGTCAGACTCCTTTCAAAGTAAATCATTTCACTTTGAACAAATTCGGCCTTTAGGTTATTTTTCCTTCCAATTTTTACACCGAGACCAGTTTGACATTTAAATGGTTCTTTTTGTTAATGACACAGGCCTGTATATGGGGTTTCCTTTTGTTGTCACGGTGACCATTTTGGCATCAAAGAATAATAAAGACCTCTTGGCCCTTGAAGGTGTCCGGCATAGGGCTTACATAGCTGGTGGTCGACAGCTTACGAGGCATCAGGTGGTCAAAGTTCATAGATTTGTGTTTGTGTATGTGTACTATGTCTGGGCCAGCGGAAGCTCCTCCAGTCCGTGTTTGCCCAGGTGATATCTGGCCAAGTCCTTCCTGGTCACCAGTCCAACCACCTGCAGAGGGTCACAAACCAAAAATATGACGTCAGAACAATCGTCATCATTATGTCATCTAACTAAAAACCCATTGACTTCCAGACAAGGGAACCGGAAGTGCTAAAATGCTAACCCATTTCCAGGTTTTAGGACTCATTCCTGCAGCACTTTATGAACGTGATCATTACATGTTGCTTTAATCAATACATAAAGAGAAGTTCTTGTGAAGGCTAAAAAAGACATTCAGGGATAGACACAGAAACACACACTCTTACCCTGTTCTCACCATCCGCTACCACCAGGTGTCTGAGTCCCAGCGCTCTGAACAGCTTAAACACACGAGGCAGAGAAGTTTCCTGCAAACAAACCCCCTCGTTTTATTGAAGCTTCATTCATTTATACACAACTTTTTTTCCCAAACCTCTTGACAGGAACACAAAGATAACATAAGATTGAATAAATCCTACTAGAGTGTGTGTGTGTGTGTGTGTGTGTGTGTGTGTGTGTGTGTGTGTGTGTGTGTGTTACCTGTGGTACGGTGTAAGGCGTTGCGTTCATGAACTCAGTGAGGTCCATCATGCACTCCCTCTCGTCCTGGGAGACGTGGATGCTCTGGATCGGGGGGAAGCGGGGATAGGCGTCCCTGAAGTCCTTCAGCTGGAGCTTCCTCTGGGTCAGCCGGGACCGGGCCAGCTCCACAAACACCTGCCAGGACAGAGCGGGAGCAAACAGTGAACGACTCCACTTTAATCCTCACAATAGTGATGTACGTCTTTCTTTCATATCGCATATGTTACCTTGTGCTTGAGAAGAACAATGAGCTGAGAGCGGAGGATGAGGCCACAGAGCTTCGCTGGCTGAATGGGAGAGAAGAACAAAAGAATAAAAGGTGTTGTTAATGAAAGAAAAAATGGTTTCTATCCGCATTGAAGCTCTTCCACTCCTTGAGGGCACCGCCGCCCTCGGCCGACTTTACTTTTTCAGAGGCTGTAGCAGGTTCAGTTTTAAAGCTAGAGCGAAGGTACTGGAACTAAAAAACCTAAGAAATCCATTGGCTATGGCATGTCGGAAAGAACGCTAAATAATGCTACAAAGTTAGACTAAATTTTGGCAAGGAAAAACTGGCATGGCGATTTTCATTGCACCAATTCATTTTGAAAGAGCTACGGCCAACAGTGTTACATGATTACTCACTGTGACCACAACTTCATCACTTAGCAATTCACTCACTCATTGACAGACTTTTGCGTTTATAGAGCTCCTGTTTGCTGCGGTCCAGCCAAAAACAGAAAACCAAGCCATCATACAATACCTCTTCACTAGCAGCGCCCTCTATGACGACTGGGAAGCCGTTGTGATTGGTAGACGTGTTGCTAAGGACGTCCACGATGACTCCCACCTTCTCTATCCGGTTCAAACAGGTGACCGGAGAACTCATCACCTCTCTGGATGTGGGGGAGACGGGGAGGGAGAGGGACGGTGAGGAGGACAGGGGTGAAACAAACAAAGTAGGAAAAGTAATAAGAAAGCAGAGAATGAGAACGGACAAAAGTCAAATTGAATTGAATATAATCTAACAATCATTCAATCAACATGGCTTTCATTCAGCCATCCACAAACAGAGAGGATCTTACCTGGCGGTCAACCAGTGGGAGGTGGCAGGAGCCTCGCAGTGCAGGAAGGGAACGCTCTGCAGCTTGATGTGGATATCGTACAGACCCTGAACAAAGGAAGAGACAGGTTACAGACTCTGCCTGTGTCCCAACTGTGTACAGTATGCACTATATACTTATCTTTGTTGTATACCGTTTGTACGGTTATTATACAAGCAATCAACAGAATTTCCTCTTTTGTACTAAGAGGAAATTTTACTACACGTGTGACATCAATCAAACTCTGACTTATTGACGATTAAACTTTACACAAAGAGAAAGAAAAATGTATTTCGAAAGATTTAGTTTTTTGTTTTCCAAGATCTCTCAGGAGTTATTTCACACCACATTCTGTTTTTGTTTTTTTGCAGCTGTAGGTAGCTGCTTCATTTACAGCACACTCAAAAATTAAGCATTTTTAGTATGCATGCTGATGTTTCTGAGTATATCTGTCACTTGTGTAAATGTGTTACATACTCAAAACCTGCTGAGAATTAGTGCACTAGTATGGATTTGGGACTAGGGATATCACAATACCAGAGTACCAGTGAAATTCCACGATTCTCGCTACCAAGGTAAAAAACAAAAACAAAAGTAAAACAATAAATCCCATGTACTTCAACATCCACTCCTTTATTACCTTATGCATACTGTTTTTTGTTATTAAGTTAAACAGGTCATAATTCCCTCTCTATTATATATTTTATTTTTATGTGAAAACATCTCGTTTCTCGCCAAAAACTACATTTCACAAGATTACATTTGAACACATCATGATAACGTTACAATTTACCTTCGCCCAATACTTATTTTTACTGAACGCATCATAATGTAAATCAATGGCACCTCCCGCGTTGAAATCGGCAGAACGAGAGCTAGTTAACATTAGCCGGTAAGCAGCACAGTCCTGCGAGGAGCTTACAGATAACCTTAACTAACTCTTGTCGATTTGTTGTTCGCAATGTAGCATTATCATAGAAAAAATAGAATGTGTCGATAGTGAGTTTACTGCATACCAAGGACATTTTTTATCGTCCCTGGGATGCTGTTATTCTCGAGCCTTGACGGTACCTGCGGTAAAGTAGAAAAACAAGTACCGTCACGGTTTCAGAATTTTGGCATTGACTATCGGTTCTCGTGACATCCCCATTTGGGCGCTACTATATTGTGTTTGTATGGGACGTTTTATGAGTTAGTTGGCTCTTTTCTCTATGAAATTCCTCTTTACTCACCTCTACAAAGTAGTCTCCCACTATCTTGGCAGTCATGAGGACGAGCATGATGGGAAGACCGTATGTGACATTTCCTGTCGCCTCCATTATGATGACAGTCAAACTGAGGGTCATCCTCACAATGCCACCTGTGAAGAGCAGTGCATCATTACTGGTACTAAACATCAGTCTTTTGTCTTAGTCTGTATTTAACAGAAGACATGTATAAAATATGGATTATTTAAAAAGACAATTCCTGAGTATTGATAGCTCTCAATAGGTTGTGTCACTGTGATTGGACAATTTCATATTTCCTATGAAGCACTAAAAACTAAAATAACACCAACAAGGTGAAGATTACTCACCTAACTGAGCCGCAGCTCCAATCAGGGCATATTTACCAGGGTCGGCCAAGCTCTAACAAACACACAGAGCAAAAATCAAACAGTAAGTCACAGCATCTGAACATTAGTTTAGTTACAGGGGAAGACCTCTCACCAATTCATTAAAAAAATCACTTCAAATATATGTTTTACCTCTCAGTTTTGTATTATGAATATTGACATGTTGTGAATACAGTTTTGTCACTTTGTAATTGATTCCTGATCTAATCATGAATGTTATAGGTTAAATATTTATTTTTTTATATTTTTATTTCTGGGCAAGGGCAACGGTGACAGATTTCATATTCAGTTGTGTTGAGGAGGGGGGAGAGTTGCCCTTTATAGTTTCCATTTTTTGTGTACCAACATTTGAGTAGGTGTGATTATTAACTGTGATGTAATGTCTCAGTTTATCAAAGCTGGTTTCTTGGATCTGAATGGTTTTGGTTCGCAGCTTTCAAATAATAGACGGGTCTGGTCCGGTTCGGTTCCGAGTAGTACATTTCCAGGTCTTATGGCATGAATTTTTGGACCCATGAAGATGGTAAGGACAAGACACTTGTTCTTTGTGTCAGAGTGTGCTAAATTACATGCACAATTTAGCACAATTTCACCCTCTGACACACAGTGAGCCTTGAAACTGAGCAGCAGATGTTTAGAGAAGATACGTTTAGAGAAGCTACTATCATTAAGTTTATCAAGTTTAACAGATTTCTCCACATTGTGTTGCATGTACTGTATATTGTATTTTGACAACAATAAATCGCTAATTTTGCAAAGCTTTAATAATCATCTGTATTTAAAGGCATTCAGCAGATTGTTTTCACAACATAAACCAAGCAGAGGCCACTGATGTTTCAGAACAAAGGGAGTTAAAGTCCCTTGAGATAGTAGGGGGAGGGTCGGGTAGAAAACCTGCTATCTTCAACATGTTTCTCTTCTTCAGGAAAAACCAAAAAGAAAAGAAATGCACACAAAGCAACATCAGTCACTAAAAGGTCGAACCAAATACCAATTTTGGCATCTGGAGTTATGACAAAATACGGTCTTAAGTTTGAGAAACCACATTGGCATGAGACAGAAACTACAAACAGTTTAAAATATGATCTCATTTAGGTCATTAAAGCAAAGTCTTTAGACTTTAATTCAACCATATTATGGTCTGTTTTAAATGTGGGAACTGAACATTGTCGTCTCGTCATCATCCTACAGAGCGAAGCGTAATACACACACAAACTAACCGAGGCACTGTTGGTGATGGAGGCCAGCAGTATTCCGAATAGTCTTCCCCAGGCTGCTCCTATTAGCAGAGATGGGATGAAGACTCCAGCAGACACCGCCAGGCCGTACGTCCAACACGCCAGGAAGAAATACGTCACGGTGAACAAACCCAGGGTCAACGGATTGTAGGTTCCTTTAAGAAAGAGAAGGATGAGGGGTGGAAATGATAAGCGAACACATTAATGTTTACAGTTTTATTGTTTCCCTCCACTTGGGCCCCGTGTGCTAAATAAAATGAAAAGAAGAAATGGCTGGTGCACATGTTTGTACAGAATTATTTTTAGCACGCTTGCCCTCACAAACAGCTTTACCTGGCTGGTTGTGGAAGAGACTACGAACACTCTTCTCAGGAGTGTTGAAGAAGGCCGTCGCCATGGAGTTATACTCCCCATCTGCACAGAACAACTGAGAGAGAGAGACAGAAAATTAAAAGAGTGACTCAACTAGAGAAAGAGGAGGTGACACAAAATGTTTTTTTGTGTTCTTGTTGAAGCTTTTACATGCTATCTCCCAGCTGACATGCAATTCTAAACAAAGGCTGATAAGGATCAGTGAAGGTATGCCAACCACATTTGGTGTTGTCATGGATCAGTAGTTCCAAAGTGCATGAAATGTAAACATGACGCCCTGAGTTTGAAGCTTTTCTTCATCACATGCCACTCCCATCTCTCACCTAATATTTCCTCTCTCCCTAATCTGTCTAATAAAAGGTGAGGACACCTAAAAACCCAAACTTTAAATACTAGCTACCCAGGATGTTGTATTTTAAATCTGTCTAGAATTGCCTCTATTATTTGAACAAGACTAAGGTCCCTTTTTTAATGATCTATAGCACATGGTCTAAAGTGCATGGCGCAAATGCATTTAGGTCCAACTCCACTTTTGCTAGTTAAGCGGCGCATAATCTGGGTGCAAAGTAAAGCGCAAAGGGCAAAGGGGTTGTATTCAATCTCTTAATTGATGATAAGTGTGTTTTGGGCGTAACAGGAAAATCAAACCAATCACAGTGTCATCTCTCATTCCCTTTAAAAGCCAGGTCCGCCTTCACATTGGCGCATTGCTATTTAAAAGGCAAATTTGTCAAATTGGAGAAGCGAGCCGTTTCCTCAGCAGAAAACGGATCTGCTCGAAGTGAAAGTGCGTGAGCAGATGTATGTGGTACTTGGCTGGTGGACCCTCTGCCTCCGCCTTCTCCTAATCCTCTTTCCCATCAACAACTACATTTGACTGCATATGAACAAATGCACCGATAATCTATTTAACCAGTGCAGGCGGCATGGGGGGGCGGGCTTTGCGCCGCTTTGCGCCGCTTTGCGCCAGGTGTAAGATCTGGCCCCAAGAGTCTACAGCCATGCTAGCAGCTCTGTAAAGCTGCACTTAGTCACAGTGGTGCTTTTTAGCTAAATACTAAATCAGCATGCTAACATGCTGATGTTAAGCAAGTATTATGTTCACCATCTAGTTTTAGCATGTTAGCATTAGCTCCAAACATAAAGTACAATGGGAATGTCATTAGTTTAAATGTTGCCCTGATGATGGTGCTAGGTGAAAGGTCAATAGATCACCAAAGTAATGAAATTTCATGGCAGTCCATCTAATAGTTGTTGAGACATTTCACTTAATACCACAAACGGGAAGCTCATGGTGAAGAAAAAGTCCGGGGACCAAAGTCAGTAGCGTTCGTCCTCTGAGGAACATGAAAAAGTCAAAAGTGTTGTACTCTTCTGAGATTCCTTTGGCAGTGTTGTTCTCATGACATCAATGGTGGTAAAGCTTAATGAACTGAAACTGTTCTGTCCGGTACAAAATAGGAAGCACCAAGATTCACCGTGAGAAGGACATGTCTTATCTTAATCTGCACATGTGTTTGTCTAACGCTGAATCATGCACATCAACTGTTCTTGTGGCACCATGTAACTACAACTTCCCTAGTTTAGCTTTATTACATGACATAGGTGATGTTTGTCGGAGTGTGCATGTGTGTGTGTGTGTGTGTGTGTGTGTGTGTGTGTGTGTGCACCTGCAGTGGGTACTCCTCAGTGTGCTCTGGCCCCAGAGGCTGACAGTCATTGGAGAAGTAGATCATGGTGAATGACACACATGCGGTCACTGCAGCAACCAACATGGCCTCCATTACTTGTAAACAAGGGCGATGAACATACCTGCAAACACACACGCAAACAGAATGCCACTTAAAGGAAGGGTTGGTAGCGTTGCTCAAATACATTTTTTGTAATAATAGTTGAAATTGTCATTACATCCCGACAGCAAGCAATAAATCAAATGCTCTGACAAAAAAATGCGCACTCTGCCTGTGCGCTCATTGCGCGTCACCGGAGTCTTCCACAAGCTGCTAGCTTGACAGCTGTGTATACTAACAATAGCCATGTTCGTTGTTTACGTTCATTATACTACACGGCTGTGTTGAATACTCGATTCCGATTGGTCAATTACGGCATTCTGCGGTCTGCAATTTCTGTATAGCAGACCGTTGCTATGTGTAGCAGACTGTTGCTATGGGCGCAGTTCAGATGTTGGACTCTGGCAAACCTTTTTTTTGTCAAAATATTGATTTCTTCAGTAAGTAGCCTTGCAATAAGCGGGATAATGTACAGCTAGTGGGTCATTGTTGTGAAAGAAACCCCTTCAGGGCGATGAGAGACCCAGATGCGACCCCTCTGCTGCGCATCGGGGTGCAGCATCGCCCTGTCGGGGTTTCTTTCACAACAATGACCGGCTCGCTGTGCAGTATTCCTTACATGATCATTTTAGGGGAACGGCTTTGGAAGGAGACCTGAAGCGACGGACTGTCACTGTTTCCGAATCTGCGACTTTCTCACTAGATTTTGTGACTTTCAGAGCGAGTGCTGCTAGCTACTTTCATTGGAAAAGAGTTGGCAACACTGGGCTGGGGTTTTAGGTCGGATCATTTTTTAAAATCTAGCGTACTCTTGCTGGTTTCTCAAGATTACCAAGCCTGCCTGTAAGTGGGACATTTATCAAATCCTACGCATAATGACTTTAATTAACCAGAAACTTCCAAATTGTTGACGCACTGTTGCCCTCAGTACGGACTTTCCCAAGTGACGAGGAAACTCTGTACGCAAGAAAAACAGCTGAGTGGAAAACAAAGCTTCTTTGTGCCTTCAGGCAATGTGGCTCTATAAATGTCAAGTGGAAGCCAATTACTGTGATGTTATTGTTATTTCTGAAATGTGAAACAAATAAAGACTTTATCCCTATGCACACTCTGTGTCGGATGACAGAGGAGCATTTTTAGAAGCAGCACTGCCCAGACATGTACTGAATATAAAAATATAGGAAATGAATGTCATTTTATTTTAATGCCAGTTCTGCTGAACAAAGTTACACAAAAACAGAAGTTTTAGTTTTAACCCTATTACTCTGTAGTCTTTGTTAAATAAAGACTTTTTATTACACGGCTGTGTTTAATACGCAATTCTGATTGTTCAATCACAGCGTTCTGCCGTCTGTAATTTCTGTATTACAGACAGTTGCTATGTGTAGCAGACTGTTGCTATGGGCGCAGCTCTGATGTTGGACTCTGCAGCATCGCCCTGTCGGGGATTCTTTCACAACAATGACCGGCTCGCTGTACATTATCCCTTACGTATGCACCCGACTCAACATTAACATATTTATGTAAACCAGAGTTTCTAACAAGATGATAAACTTCATTAGATTAGTTTTAGTAACTGGTCACATCGAGTATACAGCCTTGTCACATAAATCATATAAATATCTATTCTGAAATTGGCAAATTCTGGCTACAATTACTAAATTAAGCCATATTTATTCTACTCACACAGCTGAGCAAGTTGATGTATTTTTCACAAACTAATGGGTAACTATTATGCAAACTCAGTGGATCCTTGAATCTTTAGGTTTTATCCCTTGTGGGTTAATACTGTATCTCCATAATCATACTATAAATAGAGTAACACTTATGTATCCACTTTGACAGCAGTTTACCACTCTCACACATATTAAAAGAAAACCAAGTGTATGATATCTTATTTTAAGTTAGCATAGGGTTTGAAGTCTCTACACTGGCTGCCTGTCTCTCAGAGAATTGATTTCAAAATACTGCTGCTGGTTTACAAAGCACTAAATGGTTTAGGGCCAAAATACATTTCTGATCTTCTGCTGTGTTATGAACCATCCAGACCTCTCAGGTCATCTGGATCAGGTCTGCTTAGTGTCCCCAGAGTCAGAACTAAACATGCAGAAGCAGCGTTCAGTTTTTATGCACCAAATATCTGGAACAAGCTGCCAGAAACCTGCAGGACCGCTCCAACTCTCACTTTTAAAACAAAGCTTAAAACTTTCCTGTTTGCGGGTGCCTTTTATTCTGACACTGCACTATAACTTTTACTCTTTTGAGTTTTATGCAATTTTAGCTTCTATCCTAGCTTTTATTTTTAGCTTGTTTTTATTTTCTAATCTTTAATGTTTTAATGTTTTTATGTTTTTATAACTGTTTTAATTATTTCTTAATGTTCTTTTGCATTTTGTCGCAATGTTCTTGAATGTTTCTGTAAAGCACTTTGAATTGCCCTGTTGTTGAAATGTGCTATACAAATAAAGCTGCCTTGCCTTGCCTTGCCTTGCCTTGAGCATTATTTAGCCTACTTCCTGACAAGCTAACATAACATGGTTGGTACCAATGGATTTCTTAGGTTTTCTAGTTTCATATGATGCCAGTATCTTCACTCGAGCTCCCGAGTCCGCTACAACCTAAAAATCACAAGTTTGCGTTAATGCGTTAAAGAAATTAGTGGTGTTAAAACCAATTTGCGTTAAGGCGTTATCGCGTTAACTTTGACAGCCCTATTTATTTTTAATATTAAGCTCTTTGTAGCTTATCTTTACTTGTTTGTACTTGTTTACAAATTTCAGCATTTTGTATTAAATATTTGCTCTAGTTCTCAAGTATGTAGAGAAATGGTAAAAGTTTCTTCATTAAATCAATGGTTCTTTAATCTGACAAGCCCAGTTTCTGATTCTGATTTATTTTTGAGAAACATTACATAAGTCCATAGCAAATCAATACAGCAATATTTTCACTTCTGTTTATTTTTTCATTTTATTTTAATTTTTTTACTGTCCCTTTCTTGATTGTTGTCTGTGATTAATTTTTATTGTATTATTAAATAATAAGTTTTTTACTCTGCACTGTAACTTTTATTCTTGTATTTTATACCTATCTTATTCCATTTGGCTTGTTTTTATTTCTATTCTTTTGCTCTTAAAAGTGTTTTACAAATTATGTATTATTATTATAGGGGTATATATTATAAGTGGGTTATTTTATTTGTATTTTTATTATTATTATTTTATCTTTTATAATGTGTTCTGATGTTTTGTGTTTTATGTAAAGCGCTTTGAATTGCTTGTAGCTGAAATGTGCTATATAAATAAACGTGCCTTGCCTTACTGACTGCTGTGCCCTTATTATTGTTCGGCTGCCCCTGGTATACATTCACATATATGTTCTAATTTATGAAAACTATATACAGTACATGACTCCATACTGGCATCATCATCTGATAAAATAACTCAAATGTGATGTCAATGGGTATCTCCATCTACAAGTTTTACTTATCATAGTTAAATGTAGCTTTTTAAATAGACTTCATCATATTGTAATTTAATGTCGTACCTAAATACACATAATCAGGAACAACCTCAAGTTTGCTTAAACCAAACTTAAATACAGAAAATGTGAAACCTGTTCCAGAAAAGACTATTTTTGTTTTACTAGTAGTTCTGTATAGGCAAAAAGCTCACTTTACAACAATAATAATATTAGGACAGAACATCTAATGCTGTTTTTTAATTCTTCTGACCAGTCAGATTGTAACTATTATGCACTTGCATTATAATCTACCAACTCACAAACAAACTGCACAATATGTACCATCCAGCTCCAGACAAGGAAGCAGGAACCACAGGTTTCTTGGCAGAAGTCTCCTCTCAGTGATTACATTTGTTCTGACTCTGTGTGACTATTTTAAAACACTTCAATCACAAGACGCTGAGAAACTGTTTCAAATGCTCATGAGAAGACTTCCCTTATTGTGCACCCCACCCTATCTTTGACAGGCGAGGGCAAAGCTTAAATGCTACAAGGTGTTTTTCTTGGCACAGTACACAAACAAAGCAATTCTTCAGACTTTACGTCACCTAACCCTTTGTTGAAACTTTCTTCCCTAAGGTGGTGACAATTTGTTTTTGTACTTTTATTCATGTGATGCCTTTCTAAACCTTACCTGATCCTGAAGATGGTCAGCCAGTAGTTGAGCATGTTGAACAGAGCTCCCAGCAATCCACCTGCACAGGACAGCGATGAAAGACAGGAAGTAAACACACAGGCTGTCAGATTTTCAAACACTAACAAAATCAAATAACTGTTCTTCTTATTATTCTTATTATATTATTATATTATTCATGGCCTCCACCCAGTCATACAAGAGTCAAGTTCACCCTGCGAAAGAATCAAACATATTTACAGACACATAAAGGTGTTTTTACCTATAGCTCCCATGGCGATGAACAAGGGAATCTCATAGAGGTTATACGCCACACTCTGAAAAAGGACAAAAGCACATCGTGTCATCTTTTACACTGACTGACTAACAACATAAAGCTGGAAAAATACACAATGTATGATATGCGTTTCTCACATCGCTCTCAAAGCGCCCAAAATTGATGAGACCCGGGTTAGAAAGGTCTCCTGGATTGTTGTTATAGATACTGAGGAAGAAGTTCAGGGTGAAGGTGGAGATCATGGAGGCAAAGAACTGTAGGGGAGAAACAAGGAGGGTGATGATGAGAAAGTGAAAAAAGGAGGGAAAGAACACCAAGGGAACACCTTTTATGTGGATGTCCAATCAGTCTTGATGGTAAATATATTCGATTGAAGCAACAAATTCCTCAGTGCGTGCAATATTGACCCAAAATCTGTTGTTCTTCCTGCATCAAGCGCCGTCAGTTCCTTTCAGGCTGTCAAAATTGGCTAAAAATGGCGTTTGAATATTCGTTCAAAAAACACAAAAACACATAGATTCGAACTATTCGAATAATCCATCCATCCATCCATCCATCCTTTTTCTTACGCTTATCTGGGGCCGGGTCGCGGGGACAGCAGGCTTAGCAGGGAATTCCAGACATCCCTCTCCCCAGCAACGTTTTCCAGCTCCTCCTTCCAAATAATCTATTGCTGAATTATTCTTCCTTCAACATGACCGAATGTTATATTTAATTTTAAATTCATGAAAGTGACGTTGTGTGACTCCCCTCCTATCATTCAGCCCTCAGTAGTGCTGTTTTTTTTCACAATCAAATATTAATTTTCATATTCGAATCACAGACTATGAACGTATGTCACCCACAGGTTTCTGAAGAGCGAACTGTGGGTGGAGCTGAGGCGGCCCGGGTGACGCAGCAGAGCAGACAGCTAGTGACCTTGTACGGCACCCATCTATCACTCAGAGCTGCCACACCCTCATTATGTCTAATTTTAAACCTTAATATAATTTAAACGTGTGAGTAATATAAAATTCACCCCCATACAGTTTTCATGAAAGAGAATATTAGCTATTTTTTTTTTGTACCAGGCTGTAAACATGTTTATTTCTGCTGTAACTTCCTTGTCCTCTTTGCTTGTATTGCAAACAGGTTATGTTTCCAACAGCTAAAAAGGCATCCCAAAATATGATGGCAGAGGATGTTATGGACTAGGATACATTTTACAGTGTCTTGGCTGACTCAGATATTCAGCCGTATTTATTCGAGCCAGAGAATGCGGCCAAAGAAATTCAGCGGGGAGAGGCCGAGGCTGTGGCTGTGGCTGCATTAGCCTTGCAAGAGAATATGACCGGCGGGAACCCTCCTGTGGATGTATAAAGTAAAGTGGATACAGTGTTGGAGGTGGGTTCCCGTTCATTCCTATGAGAGTTGCTCATTGGTGCATGAAGTCAAAATGGCTTGACTGCTGAGTGATGAAGTACCCGGATCATCCCTCGATCTTCTGCATCCATTGGGCCCATAGAGCAGGCGCAGTAGTGTTTCCTTTAACTCCGCCTCCCAGCCAGTGTCCAGGCCAGTTTCATTAGTTTGTTTTTTAAAATGATTCTGTTGAACCACAATTCAAAAACAATAGCTGATTTTCAGTGAATTTTTATTTATTATTACTTTTATCAGTTTCAAGTTATTTCAGTGACCATTGTGGGGTTTTCTTTCTTTAACGGAAGGGTACCAACAATTTTGCCTACGTGTGTATAGGCAATGCCGGAACGGCTACACGAGCAGGAGAACTCAGCTTTCTCAGTCAATATACAGTAGCTCACACTGAGGAATGTATTGCTTCAATTGACTAAATTTAACATCAAGAAATGTGGATTGGACATCCACAGAAAGTTTTTTTCCCCTTTAAAGACAACATTTGACGTCCTCATGCATCAACATTCCACTTTAATCTTCCTCCTCCTCCTCTCTTCTGTCAGTATTCTGGATACAAACTTCTTGATTTGATTTACTTGACAACATCACATGATCGTTAATAATGAGTTTATGATAGGGGGCATATGTAGGACAATGTGACTTACTATCCTCCACGTCAGCATCTGGTTCCAGAAAGAAGCTCCCTCCTCTAGAGAGAACAGAACGCCGCCTGTCGACCAAAGAAATAAAATTACAGTCAAGAACCACAGCAGCATTTTAATTTAATTATCCATCTGATCCACTAATGACACGTCAGAAGATGAGTACCCATGCCAAGTGTTGAGTGATAAGTGCACAGTAGGAGCTGATCATTTACTGGTTTCACATAAGGTAAATTTCAAGCACTCTTTTTCACATGACGGTAACACATAACAGACTGAGACACGGTCTGTGAAGCATCCAGTCTCTGTATGTACAAGGCAGCTTTACAATCATAACAAGCATCAACAGTTCAGTTCAGGTATGTCAGGTGATGGCTGGGTTTCTGCAGTGTTCACCAAAATTAAATCTAAGACTTTTTAAGACCACAATGGAATGCAATTTAATACATGTTTGATGATCATACCATCCAAAGTACGATGGAAAACCAGTGGGGATAATACAGCCTACAATTGTTTATTATTACAAATCACATTTTCTTCAAAACTTCCAGCCTTATATTTATCATTTCTGACGATAAAACGAATGAAAGCAATGTGACCTCAAACTGGATGAGCGGCATTAACCCAGACCTCCGTTATGAGTCAATGAGCTGTAGCTAGCTAATCCAATTATTTGTTTACAGATGTCTCCTGACTGCACACGATACGATCCCAAAACATTTTATAACTATCATTAATGCCTACAACAGGCAAGAGAAAACATTTAAGAGTTTTGCAAATTAAATTTAAGACTTTTTAATACCACCTTGGGCCCTTTTTGGACCTGTTTCCTAACAGGTTTCTTTGTCTCTAGTCTGAGCATGCAGCCATATTAGTTGGACTGTTGGCTTTATAGCAGCTAAACTGCCCAATAAGGCAGATTAATAACAAAGCACATGTTGATGCTGAGCCTTGGTGAGGTTGTTGTGTTTTTTTTACCGACTGGTGCTCCAAAAGCAGCTGAAACTCCGGCAGCAGCTCCAGCAGACACAAAGTCCCTTTTTTCTGTGTCTCTCCGGAAGTATTCAAAGATCTACAAACACAATCTTATTAATAGTTATACATTATTTTATTCACAAATGCACTCTAACCATTCACATTTTTATAACATATCAATAATACATACTAAGGCTGTCAAAGTTAACGCGATAATAACGTGTTAACGCAAATTTGTTTTAATGCCACCAATTTCTTCAAAGCATGAATGCAACTTGCAATTTTCAGGTTGTAGCGAGCTCAGTTTTCAAGCTACAGTGAAGATACTGGCATCACATGAAACTAGAAAACCTAAAGAATACATTGGATTGGCTAAATAACGCTGCAAAACTTACGCTAAATTTTGGCAAGGAAAAACTGTCATTTTCAAACCTCCGACCTCAAGATATGTGAATGAAAATGGGTTCTATGGGTACTAGGGCTGTCCCGAATACCAGTTTTTGGGCTTCGAAGCTTCGGTAAGTAATATTCGAAGTACTACTGTACACACACGCACCTCTACACACAACAAACAGCGATATCCATCTGAGAATAGCTAATAATAATTCATGTTATATATGAATAATGTTGTGGATTATTCCTTATTTCATGGGCTATTTTGTGATTTATACATTATTATTACATACTTATATAAAAATAAAACAAAAACAAAGCATTCGAATACTGGTTTGGAGGCCGATTACTAAGGCATTGGTCGAAGCGTCGAAGCTTGGAAACATGTCAGCCCTATGTTAGACATTTGTGAAATTGTCATAATTAACATATTAATTTGTGAGTTATTGCCAAAAACATGTTTTGTGATGTCACAGTGACCCCTGACCACCAAATCTAATCAGTTCATCCTTGAATTCAAGTGGATATTTGTGCCGAATGTGAAGAAATTCCATCCAGGCGTTCTTGAGATATCGTTATCACAAGAATATGACGGACGGACAACCCGAAAACATAATGCCTCTGGCCACGGCTGCGCAGGGGCATAAAAATATGATTGTAGTCCAATATACTTCCTTCTGTTGAGTAGCCAGAGACACACACACACACACACACACACGGATAGAAACTCACGACACACACTGACCTTGAAGTCTCTCTTTAATGAGGTGCTCCTGCCCTGTGAGACCCCCGCAGCTACAACAGCACCAGAGTGAATCATGGGCCCTTCCTGAGGAATTGTGGGTAAACAAGAGGACAGGTATGAGAGGGAATTCTTGGCAGGACTTGGCATTCATTTACAAAGTCAATCCATACAACTTTGAATGGAAATCATCTAAATCAAAAGCAAAATCCCACATTTCAAACAATGAAAAAACATCGGTACAGTATGTGTTTTATAAACATCTCATGTAATTTAACATGTGTCCATCATGTGTTGTCTTTGTCGTGTATCCAGCTCAGGTGACTGTAGTCGACCCTTAACAGCAGCTTTTTTGGCGCAATTAAGCTTTTTGAATCTGCATTGAGGGCAGTCGCTGAGGGTTAATGTTTACCTTTCCAACAGCAAGACCACCAACCACTGAGCAGATAACACCGATCACTTTCACCACCAGTGTCTGTGGAGGACAAACACACAACATGTTAAGGATATGAAAGTCTCTCCTGTTAAAAAAACAGTGGTTCAAGTACATCCATTGATGTGTTTGTATGTGTGTGTGTGTTTACCTTGAGTCGTACCACCCTGGGAATCTTGACTCCATTTAGGTAACATTTTATCTGAGGAATACCACTTCCTGCTGCTATGGGCTGCATGAGATGAAGGAGAAGGAGGGTTATATTGAAGGAAAAGATAGAGAATTACAGTATTTATGAGTACAGCAGGAATATCTGAGGATGAGATCAGGGAATAGCAGCGGAGTTTACATATTCATAATGAAATCTCTCACTGGTTCACATGAAATTGCATGAATAGCTGACTCTGTGGGGAAAGAAAAGCATGACTGAACCACTTTTTTGAAGTGGTTGCAGGAGGAAACTTCAGCGCTCCCAGCTGACCAGCTAATAAACTGTAGTTAACCAGAATGGCAGGAATAAAGAAGCACATTCATCTTTTAAAATGTTCAGTATTATGCACTGTTGGAATCAAACTGGTACAAACATGCCGCTGCCTTATTAGTTTTCACTTCCACATCGGTTTGAATGGCTTGTAATCCAGAAACGTCACTGACACACTTCTTCAAATTCCACTCTCACATTCGAGGAATGTCATCAAAAGAGGAAGACAACTGAAACACAGATTGTGATGCCAAACAAGAAGTCACACTAATTACTAAAAATGTCACATCTTTTCTCCTCCAGTCTTACCTCAAAAAATGCAACTATGATGGCCCCCATCATGACAAAGGTGGAGTTGAGGACAGCCCAGAGGATGAGAGAGATCGACAGGCCGCCCACCTCTGTAAACTTCTCTATGTCTGAGAGGGGTCAGAGGTCAAGGAAAGACTCGGGAGGTCCTTATAGCACGTGGCTGAAATTAGCCAAACATGGCCACACTGTTTAGCCGCCTTATATGTTTCAGTAGCTATTATGAACAACAAATTTAAGACGCATGATGAAGACATGAACACCATTTAGATGATAGAGTGGAAACCGCTTAAAGTGATCACGGTTACAGTGATCAACTGCTTATATGGATTGAATCATTCCAAATGTCAGAATCATTCCTATACAAACACTGTTTAAATAATTCTCTTATAGTAATCAAGTAGTCCGCTTACAGTGTTCATTTTGGGTCTTTTCATGCATGACAACATATGGAAAAACATTTTAAAACTACATTAGACTAACGTTAATTGAATAATTGTTTTGTTTTTTGTTTTTTACTTTAACACCTTGATACTTTGCCTCTCGGACGGTCTGCTTACCAGCTGGATACCTGAGGCTGATGCTGCGTGCACATTGAAATCATAACGGGAAAAAGTAAGTCATTTTCTCTGAATGAAAAACGAATGCGCACGGGGGAAGCACCCTCGTCAAGTGGATCGATAATGCCTGGTCACATAAAGCCCCCAAAGTGAAACTTGGCCAATGCTCAACCGGCAAAGAGCCCCAGCAAAGTGGCGCTGTTCTGCTTGCGCTGTAGAGCCGACCAAAAACGGCAATGTCTCACCCTCGGTGAGGGAAAAGGCAGGAGAACTGGCAGCGAGCCAGTAAATAGAAAAGCGGTTCGTTTCATTACTTTGTATTCATGTAATAAATATACAAATGTCAATTAGAATGAGAAATGCATGAGAAATGGTGCTAATAATGATGATAATCATCCGCTTATTGTGATCTGCTCAATTTGACCAGGACAGACGTGATCACTATAAGCATTTTCCACTGTAGTCATGACTGATGGGATTAATAACCATCACCCACTTTGGAACATATAAAAGGAAAACAGTGCAATACTAAAAATAATAATATATTCCTCCAGTAACTGCAGTGTCTCTGTGAACCATCCTCGTGCAGTAAAGCTATCTAGTTGGTCTGACTAGGTGTATCTTGTACAAAGCTTCAGGATACTTTCTTTGACCACTCGGTATTTGATCCCAGCCAGTTCCTCCACCACGATGTCTATGAAACAGGCGATGAGGCCGGTCAGAAAGCCAATTAGACCACAGACCACCCAGCGACTGATCTCCAGACAGCGGAAACCCTAAAAATACAAGATGAGAGAGGGAATGGACAGGAGGACAGGAGAAGGAACAAACAGCAGAGGAGATATGAGAGCAGATGAAAAGATGAAAATACATGAATTCATCCACAGTGAAATATTAAGGCAGTACAACATATAGTCAGGTGATTCCCACTCTTCACTTACCATATAGCTCATCCTCCTCTCCTCCTCCAGAAACAACTGGTTCTCAATGTTATCATAGTCCAGACTCTGCAATAACATAACAAAATAAATACAATAAATCAGTAAAATAAAGATGAAGCTGATGATGTTCACTTCTATTCTTCATGGGAAACACAGATCTGGAAAATGTGTGTGCATATACTTTTTTTGGATCAATGTCAGCAAGTTCATAGCAAACCAAAAGCATGTTAATACAAAGCTGATTTTAGCAACTGTTGCCAGTTTCCAGCTTGCTTAAGGAGATTATTGCCCTCTTGGTTGCCCCAAGATGTTGTTAAAGTTTCATGGCCTCAAGTGTATTTTCTATACCTGTGTTACTGACTTTTACTGTTTTCATCACTTCCTTTATTTAGCCTTACCTGCCTTTTAAAGTCCTATAAGGTGTCATCAAATTTTAAATCCTACACATACACATGAGGCTTTAATTTAAACAATCTTGTCCGATGTAATCCAGGGTTTCTAGAGTCACACAATAATCAGCATCAGTGTTTGGCGAGAGGGCAGTTTTACCTCAAATTTAAGTGACAGCAGCTTCTCATTATGAGGGATCTCTTTAGGCCGCCCCCTAAGAGAGTCCTGTGGGGAAAAACACACAAAAAAACAGAGATCACTACACCAACACGGACCTATAACCTCTGACCGGGGCCTTGTTTCAGAAAGCAGGATTAGTGAAAACTGAGTTAGTTAACCATGAGATGAGGGAAACTCTCGGTCAGTTACCATGGTAACTGACTCTGTGAACCTAACCTGCTCGCTGGCAGGTTTTCTTCAACAAACCCTGAGCTTCTCTCTGTCTCCTCCCTCTTACAGAGCCAGACACGCGGTTTTATTTCCTCCTTCATTCAGTCCGTATCAAAGCGTGTATTGAAGGTTTACTGTATGTCAGATATTAGTTGAGCTACTGCTTTTATATGCTGTCAGTCATTTCTTTAAACATTGAAATATTACACAGCATCAAGTCGCCCTAAGCTCAGAATAAAACTTCTGCATGTCCTTTTATTATAGCACTGTGACTCTGTGCACACAAGACAGCTGTCAGTTTGTTAGAGCCGTTCCACTAAAATGTTTATTACACATAACTAGGGATGCACCGATACCGGATTGAATATCGGGCCGATACTGACTCAAATAGCTGGATCGTGTATCGATGACAATGAGGTCGATCTATTTAATTCAATTCTATATACTATGTACATTATATACTGAAATTGTAATTCCTGTTTAAGTTTTGACTGCATTAAAAATTTACACTTGAACTGTAATTTTGTAAAGTTGCTGGTGTACGATTTATTATGTTAATAATAAATGACAATTTAGTAAATTAAGATCTATGTATTTATATGTTATATTTTGTTTTACAAAGTTTACGAAAGCAATGTTTAAGTCAAGCCTGATGTTTCCTTAAACATAAAAAAATGATGCCAGCCACTTCCACCCAGTCAGATTAAAACTGAACTAATATATTTAAAATATAAAGCCTAATGTACAGTCAGATTCCACCACTTTATCATCCATTAAGGAAATGTAAGTTTGGTAAACGATGAATTAAAGGACAACACTAAATAAAACACTGTGTTATTGACACTTTTCCCCGCTCTAACTATTTGTGCATGCATTAATATCTCGACATCGACTGGATTACAATGGAGGCGCTGCCTTCTATTTACCTGCTGCCATGGTGAATCGTAGTATCACAGCCCCACCATTAATGATGGCTTTTTATGTTCAGGTTCAACCTACTCAGAGTTGATTGATCTGACTCTGACCAGTTTCCCACCTCAGGATTAGTCAACTCAGAGTTCAGGCTTAGACTCAGAGTTTGTTAAACCTGCTTTCTGAAACGGGGCCCTGTTGAATCATGTGAGGGACTGCAAGGAGCTGGACACTAAAGTACTGACATCAGAGGAAACATTTTGAATACAACAGCAGCATTTCACAAAGCATTTGAGACAACACGAGAAAGCCATTTGTTTTTATCTCAAAAGTCACTTTAAAAGAAAAGAGAGGACGGGTTTGACAGACTTTATCTAATCTCCAGTATCTACTAGACCATTGATAATGACGCAGATGGAAGATGCATACAAGCCAGCTAATTCAACAGTACTCCATTTCACATTTACATGCAATGTGAAGTGGGCCTCTGTCAAAACAGCCGTGGCCCGTCTGTGCAGCCACACAATCAGCAGCAAATAAAGCAACTACATGAGATAAGTGACATTCACATAAGCAGATCAAAATACTGTAAACAAAACTTTTGTTTACGGCAGCATACAACAAGCATGCAAACGATCACATGCATGGCATCACATTCCCATCAGGCAGTGCAAACAGAGCTGAATCTGATGGTTTCGGTCACGGAAGGAAAAGGATGTGATGTCCTGTCAAGCTAAGCGACGGCAAAAATAGCCTCAAGCATCAGTCGTATGGTCCTGTACTGGTCTTCAACCTACTTATTGGGACTTTTTGGGGGGCATTTATGGAAGTTTTTATTACATCTGTGCTAATAAACTTGATTAAACCTGACTGGTATAAGCTAATTCATATGTCTTTTGCTTCACATTTACAGCAGGAGGGTTTTGATGAGGTCTTCTTGGCTAAACTGTCCGTTGCTCTCCACTTTTTCTTCGTCTGTTTTTTCTTTTTTTCATCAGTGACCAGTGCGAGTGATCAATCAGTTTCTGAAAACAAAATACTGAATGGTTGAGCGGTCAGGGTCGAGCACATGGCCTGCATCAATTCATCTTTAGCGATGCATCACAGTGGAAACCTTCAGACAGTTTCCAAGCACGTGTCTGGGTGAGTCAGTCTGTCCCCGTTGCAGTAGCAGGTCATTTCTGTGTCAGATTTCTCACATTAGGGTTAAGCCGTTTCAGCAACTGAGATTAAACACAATAATGTCTGAACCCTCAATTTTATCTCAAACTGCATCTCACAAATCAGGTCTTAAAGTTCCATGTGTAACACAACCTCAGCCTGAGCACGAGGCTGAATCACATGAAGTCTACTGAAAATGCCCCCCAACATGCCGCTTGTTATTGTTTTTGTCATTTTAAGACATAATAGTTGATGATAGTATTTTATCATGACTGACTAACTACACTAGAGTTGTTCCGATACTGATACCAATATCGGAAATGCGTCCGATGCCGCCCAAAACTCGGGATCGGGTATCGCCAAGTACGCCAGTCTGAGCACTGATCCGATACCATAATTTATTCACCCCGAAAAAAATCACCTTGTTTAACCGTAAATAAATTCTTCGCCGCTCCAAAACAGTAGCCTTCACTGTGCTGTCGCCCTGGATGTATCATAGCTTTCCACTGGCAACTACTGTTTTAGAGAAGCAAAAAAAAAACTGATTGCAGGAAGTTGGCACAGCTGTTAAATAATAATAATAATAATAATAATTATATATTTTTCTATCACGCTGGTATCGGATCGGTACTCGGTATCGGCCAATACTGCAAGTTCCGGTATCGGAATCGGTATTTGAAAGGAAAAAATGGTATCGGAACATCTCTCAACTACACTTTAGCAGTCTCAGAGAAATGCCGAAGACGGTCTTGATGGAGTGATGGTCGATAGGAGCGACAGACACAAGAGAGAAAGAGTGCGATGACGTTTCGGGCTCGGACTTTACCTCATCTGATGTCATCTCCTCCTCCAAATCCACCGTGCTGAGTCTGCCTATCTGAAATATATTGCCTCCTCCAGACAGCTACAGACATCACAGACACCAACAGAAATATATATATATATTTGGCTGTGTGTGGCAATTTTGCAGGCTGATGTTTTAACACCACACAGATGTTGATATCCAGTAACAGGGTCCAAGAAGGAGACGCATGTATGATATAATGAACTGTAGTATATTATCAAAAGAAGGGCAATTAGTTTACTTCCACCTTTGGTCCTGATGGTGCAGAAGTAACTGACTAACCTGGTGGCATTAGAGGAAAAAGGAAGTTGGATTTTCCCGTGTGTTTCTATATTAGTTGGACAGACGACTTTGTTCACTCTAAAGATAGCAGATCTACTAGCTCATGACTAAGGCTGTGTATTGGCAGGAATCTAGTAACGATTCAATACATTGCGATACTGTAAGCAAGGCGATATTTGCGATTTTTTCAAATCTAAGTTTAGGAAAACTCATATATAGTATAAGACTCACCACCATATGTATAAAATCTTAGTAAAAAACAATGTTAAATGGCTACTATGGGGACTAACGTCATTACACATGAATACAATTGGACTCATTGGATCCACAAGAGTTTCGGCTTTACAGTGATACACAATTGATGCAATTCTAAGACTGTTCAGGGACCCTAGTATGCAGATATGTTCAAAATAACACATTTGTACTGCATGTGTTTTTGCCCCAAACTGCATGGAATTAGCATAAAGTGGGCATGTCTGTAAATTATCATCATCATCATCATCATCACCCTTTCTAAAGTTATGACTGACATAATGTTAAGTTGTTTATAATGATGAATAGACAAAAGGAGGACGGTCTGCAGGACAGATAATAATGCACTATACTCATTTTTAACACTCTTCTGCACTATATTCACTTTTTTTAATAGTCGTGTATCACAGCTGTCACCCTGCACTATATTCACTTTTAACAGATTTCTTCATCTCCTTGTATTTTTATATCTGGTATATTTTTTGTACTTTGCACTACTAACTTTTTTACTGCCTTTTTACTAACATGTTTTGCACTATGGAACTGTGATGCTGGAAACTTGAATTTCCCTCGGGATCAATAAAGTTACTATCTATCTATCTATCTATCTATTAATGTTATAATCAGGCTGACTTTTCCAATTCAAAATACAATAGTGAACTATAAGTAGAAGGGTATAAATATATGTATGTATACATCTATTTCTGGACGCATGTGTACATTTATACACATTTATTTATATACGTATATATACTGTATATTTGTTTTATCAACTTGTCCTACCATTTTACCACTTCTATTATTATTATTGATATGTTCTGTGATGTTCTGTTTTAACAATTACCATATCTTTTACTTTTCTTTATCTCCTTTTATTGTCTTATGAAGCACTTTGTAACATCTGTTTTGAGAAGTGCTATATAAATAAATGTATTATTATTATTATATTACTATAAAACTCTCTAATTAGTCAGAAAATTATTGAACACTAATTTCATTTTCCCAAACAAAGCTTGTTGTTGCATCTGATGCTGCAAACATACCATAACACATGAAAACACACCCCAAAATGAACAAGGCTGCAATGCATTAAAAACCCCACCACAAGCATCCACAACCCATGCAGCATTTAAAAACATGACTCAACGAAACCTTATAGTGGTTAATAAACACATGACACAGCATCTTCTCTCAGTGCTGCAGGAGGACCAGCAGGTCAGGCTAGCTCTAGCTCTAGCTGTAGCTAGTTCCTCCAGTCTATCCGTACCTGTCTGGAGGTCCTGAGCTGCTCGGATCCGTTGAGCAGCGGGGTCGTCTCCCCGGTGGCTCCGGACTCGTCGGCCCGGCTGGACCACGACACTTTCTTGGTGATGTTGGCCATGCTGGCCTCCGGTAGCTCGCCGCCCTGACTGTGGCTGATTTATTTCATTAACAGCAGTTGTTTGCTGGCTTTACTAGCTAACTCTTCTGTTATTCTCCCTCAGCTGCCCACATGATCACTCATGTGACTCGTGATGCATTGTAGGGCTACCGCGCAGGGACAAAAAGGATCCGTTAGGCGCGTTGCATGCTGGGACTTGTAGTTTTACTGTTTATGGGCTGAAAAGACAAACAGGCTTACAGTTTATGGTCACCAGTGGTGGAGAAAGTATTCAGATACTTAAAGGGACTGTTTGTAAGATTTAGAAATGCTTGTTAACAGCGACACCTGTGGCTGTTAAGTCAACAAACGTCAGCGTCAGGCTCACGCGTGTGCTCGCTCTAAATAGACATGAACGAGCATCGCTCAACACAGTGAGGCTACCAAAGCTACGGTCCCCCGCGTCCTCCGATCACGGCCAACACTGTTTTGCAACGGGCTTCACTAGATATAACTTTGGTGCTTCCGTGTAGTTTGTGTTGGAGTCTCGTCTGAACAGCGTAGCCACACGCGAGTGCACATATGCGAGCGCGCTTGGGAAACCGACCCGGTAGATTTATACGTGTAATAAGTTACAAACAGTCCCTTTAAGGAAAAGTAGTAATATAAAAAGTATTGAAGTATTGGTATCAAAAGTAAAATAGGCCTTTTCATAATCCAGGAAAATTGCTTTTTACAGTGTCATAGAATATAATAGAATAGAAAGCTTTATTGTCATTGTACATGGTACAACGAAATTTGGAGGCTTCTCCAGCTCAGTGCAGTTAAAAATAGATAAATAAAAACAAACAGACAGCTACAATACACATTCATTCCTCTATTTTACACATAACATTCACAACATTCACAGTACCCATTCGTTCCCCACATGATACACATATATTTGGAGTGCTTCTCCAGATCCGTGCAATTAGAAACTGTGTATAAATAGTGTAGCTATATCACTGATAAAAAATAATTATTGCACAAGTATGAGGTATTTACTGTTTGACAGAGTTTAGTGTTCTTATGGTCCAGGGAAAGAAACTGTTTGTGAGTTACTAATACATATCATATTACACATATGAATATGCCAATTTCAAGTATTTTATATACTGTTGACTAGTTTAATCTAAAACAGCATATGTCCTTTTGACATGGAATTACAGGGGAAACACAACTGTAATTGATCAAATTAATTATGGCTCCATTATATTTAGTGTCAGTCATTCCAGTGAACCAGCATGCACAATAGCAGGGCCCTGCCACACCTAAATGGAACAGGACCCCATAATTAATGTTATTAGTTACACCTGTGTTCACCCAGCAATTACATGTCAAAATGGCTGCTGTGAATAGGAAGTATCATAGAATGGAAAGTACAAGTACTGTACTTGAGTTACTGTACTTAGTGACAATCCATCACTGGTGTTCACATATAATCCTATCAGCAATGGAATAATTTCATAACTTGATAATAGGTTAACAGACTTGCTCTCAACCAGGGAATGAAATGAGCACCTGCCACCTTCCAAATACAGGGTAAATGTTGGCTGCAGCAGGAGGAAATTTCAGTTCACCTGCCACCATGGCAGACAGGTTTTACTTATATTAAGAAATATTATTTTTAAAAAGCAATTCTAAAGCCTAAATTAAATATATGGTAACACTTTATTTTACAGGTCTGCAAATTTCATGGTAATTAGGTGATAATTAGCAAGTAACCTATTTGAAATTTCTTTGGAATTACTGCCAAATTACCCCAATATTTAGCTATAAATCTATAGAAAATTACTTGGTTATAAACATTATTTAATAATTATATTCCGCTATTTCTCAATAGCTGGTAATTTATTTATTACATTTCCAGGAAAAGAATACAAAGTTAAATGATATGCTTTATTTCCATGTCTGCTGGTAAATAGATGATAATTAACAAATAACTTCTTTGAAATTTCTTAAAAAAACTCCCTGAATCATGACATCAGCTACCAGGTTACATCTGTGTAGACAATAAATCACACAATGGTGAGATTTGAGCATGATCAGAAGTGTCTTCTATTAGTTTTGGTTTTCCACCTCCAATAAAGAGCAGCGCACAGTTGCTTCTCAAGCCTAAGGGCCCTATTTTAACCATTATATACTATTTTAGTGTATAATTATTAAATTATGTTTATAATAAAGTCATTTTCGATACATTTTGAGGTAAATATTTGGGTAATTTGGCAGTAATTCCAAAGAAATTTCAAATAGGTTACTTGCTAATTATCACCTAATTACCATGAAATTTGCGAACCTGTAAAATTAAGTGTTACCAAATATAGTCGTGAATTAAGGTTACATGATATATTACATAATTCTACGGTCTGGTACCACTGACCTAGTCTTTACAATTTTAAAGCGTTGTACCTCGTTTTCAGAAGTGGCAGACAAAAAAATGTAGTAGCCAGTAGAAATGTTCAGTGACCTGCCACAGTGGCAGGTGAGGAAAAAGGTTAATTTCAGACCATGCTCACAACACATACAGCAATATGACTCAGCAGGAAAAGCACATAGGTAACTAAGAACATTAACAATGAATCTGCATCATTTCCTGTGTTTGAGTGAGCCGTACAGCAAACCAACAATGCAGCAGTTATGATTCTTATTAGTTACACCTGTGCTTGACAAGTCAAAATGTCAGAGAAAGGTGTATTTGGAACAAGTGAACTTGTGTACCTATGTGCCCAGCAAAAGGATGAAACAAAAGCATGATGACTTTTACCAAATTTATTCATATAAAAATAAGCATTATAAGTTTCTATCTGCAAGAAGACAGATCCACAGATATCTCCATCTACAGTCATACCGTGGCTATCAATTAAAAAAAAGTTCAAAGACATCCACAAACATGTAAGAAAGAAAGTGCAGCATCATTGAAAAACAAGGTATTTTTCTCCTCCTTTAATCTCCATCCTGTACCTATATAATGTTTAACAAAATTAGTCATGGATAATAATCATAATCATAGGCTGTTTTATTATATAACCTATTATGTCTGTTACCGATCAGAAGGAATCTGTTTCAAAAGTGAGCTTATACTGAGCTAAAAAAAGTTGTGGGTCTCAGAGGTTTAATGGACGATACAGATGAGTAACAAATACAGAATAAAACATTAAATCCACCATTTGAAGAGTTTCTATCCGCTATTGGAAACAGGGTGATACCCACCCTACAAGAATGTTTTTTTCATGAAAGTAATGGACATTAATATCACATTTACAAGCACACTCACATTATTCCAAGATACTTTCTAGTGTTGATACTTGATGATTGACTGGTGGTTCAAACTCAGGTTATTATTGCACAGCTGACCAGTCCCAGTTTTGATTAATCTATCTGCAAGTCCAGTATACTGCTTTGTGTACATCCAATGAATATAAAAAAAATGAAATCTAAAAAAAACGAAAAGTTTATTTGGCATTTTAAGAGTGAGGCAAGCAAGAGAAAATTAACATTCCCTGTAGAAATTATGTTTTTAGGATGAAACTCTCTGTAACTTTATCACACACAGTGCTCTAAACATTCACATGCCACCTGCTGCACCTCCCCATGTACCTCCTTTATATCCTCCATGCCAAGCACCACCCCTCTGGGCACGCCTCTTCCAGCTGCCACCCCTTCCACCTCTGAAGGGCTCAGCACCCGGCCCCACACCCTGAACCCCGCCACCCTCCCAGCAAAACCCTCTGTGGGGTCAAACCCTCCACCGACAGTATCCTGCTCCTGCCCCAACACCACTGATCCGCCTCCGGGAATCTCCCAGCCCTTCCTCAAATTGGAGCCCGAGGAGGTGAGGCGGCGGTCGCTGTAGTGCCAGAAACGACCCTGGATGGAGGACCAGATGACGCAGAGGTGGTGCCAGCGAGCATCCAGGAGCGACGACGCAGGGAGACGGCGATAGACAGGGTCTCCAATGACAAAGTCCAAGGAGGTTGAGGGAGAGGAGGCGTAGGAAGATGAGGAAGGAGCAGAGAAGGATGCGTTGCGTCCATACAGAACTAACTGGTTGTCGTTGTCGTCTGTGGCGTAAGAGAGCAGTGTGCCGACATGTGAGGCGTCCACACGGAGCCACAAACACACAGAAAGTTCAAGAAGGTCGGGGAGAGTCTGGAAGAAGGTGACATAGTTGTCCGCTGAGGCCGAGGGGAAGAACAACACGGAGTCCACGTTACAGACTGCAGAGAGGGGCAGAGAGAAGATGTATTCTGTCAAGTAAAACCCTGGTGCTAACACGTAAAAAAAAGACTATCTCATCCAATCAGTATGGTAACTTACACTTTAAGGCTATGCAAAATAAATTTTAACCCCAGGTCCCTCTACCTTAAAGGAATAGTTCGACATTTAGGGAAATCATCCAGCACATAAACCCACGTAAACCGGCAAATTGTTGTTTTTAAAACTCCTTTTTTGTACGGATTCAACAAATGAGATATAATGTGTTAATTCGTGAACTTTAGAGGTACTGGTGGGCAGAATTTTGCTACTTTCAGACAGAGCCAGGCCCGCTGTATCCAGTTCTCTTTATATATCCATGGTTCTCATCCCAACTCGTCACATACTGACGCATTGTCAGACCCCTCGGCGTAAATTTTCACTCGCAGTAAACACTTGCTTAGTGTTGTAAATTAAACAAAAACACTTGTTTAGGATTAGGCAACAAAATCAATTAGTTAGGTTTAGGAAAAAACAACATAGCTGGGCTTAAAACTACTACGTTTTTACAGTGAAAATATGACTTGACGTTGTGAACACGGGACACGAACGAACAGCTAATTGTAAAGTGAAAGTGAAATGTAACGCACAGGACACAAACAGCAGCCTCCTAGATGAAAGCCTTGAGTTGTTGGACCCATCCACCTCCACCTGCCCACCAGTGTGTCTTTTCACTCTTTAAACCACATCACCACATCACTTTCCCTGAGCATTTACTGGGCGTGATAAAGTGTTGGTATTTGACGCCCTGGGAATGAGAACAGGCTGCCTGGTCATAAGTTAGTAGCCTACCTCAGGTATTGTGAGGTATTAACTAATACTTACTGGTAGCATCCTTTTTGGGAACTGGTCTTGCAGGGATCTTGTGCCTCACAGGAAGCTGCAGGAAGTTGTGGATCACTGAAGACTCTACCTTTGTGTCGCTTTCTTCCTCCTCTCCTCCATCCCACCCGCTCACCCTGGTCTGATAAGACTCAGACTGGGGCTGAGGGAGATCATCTGAAGCCTGGGGCTGTGGAGCTCCAAGTCTGGTGCCGGTCTGTCTGTCTTTGGTGGGTTCAGGATAGGTTGGAGAATGGGGCAGGCGCTGGAGCCAAGAGGGGCGACTGGGATTGTGTGACTGGGGGTGTCTCTGATGATATAACTGAGGCTGGGATCGTTGCTGGACCTGGGACTGGGGCTGGGGCTGGACCTGGGCATGAATATAAGGCACAGTCTGGCGAGACTGGAGCTGCTCCTGCTGGATCGGGTAAGGCTTTGTCTGGGCCCGCACCTGGATCTGTGACTGGGAACGGTAAAGGTCAGGCTGGGGCATGTAATCTGTGGGCATGGGTTCAGGATTTGAGTACTGGACTTGTATCTGTGGATGAGATTCTGGTTGAGGTCTTGACTTTTGGGTCTTTGAATGTTTAGGCTGGTTCGGTGTTGCCTGGTATTGTCTCTCAGTCTGGGTATAGCTGATACCTTCTGATCTGGGTTCGGTATCCAGAATCCTTCCAGGCCTCATTCCTCGATGTGTCTGGCTTCTCCTACGTGGTTCATGGTATTCCTGAGGTGTGACGTCGGCGTTGAGGGGCTCTCCCGCCCTCCACAACCCCCCGGTGTTCCCTCCTCCGTTCTGCTGCAGGACCTCGCTGAGCCGGCCCTCCAGCCGGGTCACACGCAGCGCCTGGTTTTTCAGGGATTCCTGCAACCCTTTCAGCCCAATGATCAGCTCGTCGCGCTGGGCCTGAAGGGCACCCAGCCTTTCGTCTTGGCTCTGGAGCTCCAGGGTGAGGTTGGCGTAATCCTGACCAGGATCAGGCTTCTGTTTCTGGGCGTGGCGGCGGTTCTCCCTCAGGTTCCTCTCCATCAAAGCTAGACGACCCTCCATCCGCTTACTCTTCTTCTCCAGCTTCCTGCTCCACTCTCTGGGGTAATAATCAACATGAGAACACTTTTTAAAACAAATTCTGTATTATTGTTGTTGTTGAAAATGCATAATGTAGAACAACATGTGGTCCAACATTTTATCATTTTATCTAACTTGAAGGGTTAGATGGGTGAAGTTTGCATATTGTAAAAAAAGGTTTTGGGTCAGTTTACACAAAGGGTAATATAATATAATATTCGTTCCTCCTCAAATGGATAGGTAACATATTCAGTATTACAGATGTGTTTCATGTGTTGGGCATTTGTTTTTATGTATGAAAAGAAAGCTTGACGGAAATTCAAAAACAATGACCCTAAATTCACCCTATACATGATACTCGTATGAAAGATATAGGTGATAATACATTTTAGAATATATAAAAAACATCAATAACTGATCAATTCTGCAATGTATTGCAAATGCAGTAATTTATGTACGTCAACAGGTTAGATTTTCAAATGTGGAAGCGTTTTTTAATGCAATTTTTTGTTGCATTATAGAAGAAATGAATCCAGTCAGAGAAAGAAAGTTGAAAAGCAGTTCTGTTAATCATTACTTGTCACGCCCCCAAAACGAACAGATGCTAAAAGGAAAAGCCGCCCACTCATCACATTTCTTGCTTTACCAAATTTTCTGAGCTGGATTTCAGTAAACGTCTCTCCTCTTCTCCAATCTAATCTCTACTTCCCATGATGCCTTTACTTAACAAAAACCACCGGTAGGGATTTGTCCCGGATATATAGTTTCACAGATATATTTACAGTAGACCCTCAGTTAGTTAGTTAGTGACCATTGGTACCGCAGCTCTAACCTGAGACCCTCTATCTCCTGCGCTGAGCTCTGCTTGAGGTGTTCGAGGTCCTGTGACATGTGGCGCCAGTGGTCACTCAGGACCTGAACTCGGCTCTCCAGACCCGCCGAGAAGTTTCTGTTCTGGTTCAGAGCCAACATGTCCAAACGGGCCTGGGTCAGCGCCTGGAACTGCTGGAACTAACAGAGAAGAAATGTGTTTTCACAAGTCTTTCTGCAGCTGTTTGGATTTGAAGGTCATTAAAATACTCAAAACCTCCAGAAGGAAAAACAACAACATACAATGGATTTCTGTGATGACTTTTCCTCTTGAACAGTCACCATTTTTGCAAGAGTAGTTTTTTCACCATTTCGACTACATAACCTCAGTATTTTTACAAAATGACTAATAACATACATGTATATGTCCTAAAAGTGAAGTGTAATAGGCCTACAGAGACAGCTGACTAAAGTAGTAGGTAGTAGGCCTGCAGAAACAGCTAGTTGAGGAACAGGATTTGAAGTTAAAGCTCTTAGCTACAGATGTATGAGTTGTAAAACCTTCATCTTATGCCATTTAGGCTAATTATTAATCATTGTCACAGACGTTACATGAAACAATCATTACAAAATCCATTTAAATATGTGATGTGGTTTATCTGATGTTACTTTTTTCCCTCCATTATGATTTAAGATGTATCTATTGTCTTATACTAAGATGTTGGGTAATCAAAATAGATTTTTTAAACAAGGAAAATCAGATATACAGACACACTCAGATTCACACCTAATTTAGAGGCAATTTACAATTAACCTAACCTGCATGTCTTTGGACTGTGGGAGGAAGCCGCAGAACCCGTAGAAAACCCACACTAACACGGGGAGAACATGCAAACTCCACACAGAAGTTACTGGCATCATATGAAACTAGAAAAACCTAAGGAATCCATTGGTACCAACCATATCACACTAGCTTGATGTGAAGGAGGCTAAATAACACTACAAACCTCAGCTAAATTTTGTCGAGGAAAAAACTGTCATGGCCATTTTCAAAGGGGTCGCTTGACCTCTGACCTCAAGATATGTGAATGTAAATGGATTCTATGGGTACTTATGATTCTCCTCTTTACAGACTTGCCCACTTTATGATAATAACATGCAGTTTGGGGCAAGTCATAGTCAAGTCAGCACACTGACACACTGACAGCTGTTGTTGCCTGTTGGGCTTGAGTTTACCATGTTATGATTTGAGCATATTATTTTATGCTAAATGCAGTACCTGTGAGGGTTTCTGGACAATATTTGTCATTGTTTTGTGTTGTTAATTGATTTCCAATAATAAATATATACATACATTCGCATAAAGCAGCATATTTGCTCACTTCCACTTTGATAATAGTATTAAATACTTGACAAATCTCCCTTTAAGGTACATTTCGAACAGATAAAAAATGTGCGATTAATTTCGATTAACTATGACCCATCATGTGATTAATTGCGATTAACTATTTTAAACGATTGATAGCCCTAATTTTAGTTGTCCTGTTGTTTGTTGTTTTAGTGAAATCTGGGTGTGTTTTTAAAATGGAAAGTACACTTAGAGTTAAAGGATTAATATCGAGGAGTAGTGCAACAAAGTTGCAACTATTGTTCCACAAATTTGCTTTAATTGTGAATGTGAAACGCACTTCAATTTACACTTCTATGTAATCGATAATGTACAGAGTGCTGGTCATTGTTGTGAAATAAACCCGACAGGGGCGGTGCAGGAGGGTTTCACGCCGGGGTATTGCGTCCCCCTGAAGGTGTTTCTTTGACAAAAATGACCCGCTAGCTGTACATTATCCCGCTTATTGCACGGCTACTTACTTAAGAAATCACTAATTTGACACAAAAATGGTCCGCCAGACTCCAACATCAGAACTGCGTCGATAGCAACGGTCTGTTATACATAGCAACGGTCTGTTATACATAGCAGTGGTCTGCTATAAAGAAATAACAGACTGTAGAATGGCGCAATTGAGAATTGAGTATTCAACAAAGACGTGTAATGACATAATATACTATATATAAACACATTAAGTCAAAAAACATGAGGACACAAGCGCTCCTTCAATAATTTTGCATAATTAAAAAAATACCAATATAATAACAGCATAAAAAAACCTGCGAATGTAATACAAATGTCCAATGTTTTGATGAAAAATAGCCACTGTTAATGCACACACACACAGTCTGATTCCAACTGACCTGTTCGTTGAGTCGTCGTAGTTTCTTGGACACGGGATCAACTCCCTGCACCTTAACGGGCTGGATTTGCAGCAGAAGCATGTGGACCAGGATCAGAGGCCAGTGGCAGGGCCAGAGGCTGCCCATGATGCCGTGGAGCTGGGATAGGTGCAGCTGGGAGTCTGGGTCCCAGTCTGGATGTCTGGAGGTGAAGAAACAAACAGAAGAGAGAAAGACATAGCTGAAAAGGGCTGGTCTTGATACACACTGTATACACACAATGAACACATATGCACACACACATACAATACACAAAAGTACGCCCACAAGCTGGGACAAGAATGCACTTTCCATTTTCCACAACACCATTGGGGACCTCAGAGGAAATGCAGATGGATTTAACAGGTACTCAGCTTCTCTCTGCTGAGAATGATGTTGTATGTTGCTCGTGTTTTCCTCCACTTCAATCCCACTTTGAGATTGTTTAACTGGATCTTCCATTGATAAAGTTTTGATTCATTCAAAGCTTTAATTACATTCCTGCACAGCAAATTATTACTGTTTGGTATCAGTCAGCACAAATAGCCTATACTTTTATCTGCGTGTTTGTTTTTGCACTCTTGTATAGCTGTAAATCTCATGATGCGTGGGCTGATGGAGAAGCAGCCAGTACTTTCCTCTTCCCCCTGACTCAACTAGCATGAGGATCTATTCTCCTTTCTTCTTCTTCTGCTTTTTCTTTGACTGGCCCAATCCAGGAATCATGCTGTTCATCCCTCCCTTCTGCTTTCCGCTAATGACCTGGTTGCAACACTTTGGCTTCATTCACACTGGACTTTTGACTCCAACAATCTGACCGATGTGTGTTTTTAAACGACAGTGTAGATGCACCTGAATCTGTCAATAGCCCATATTTTGAGTCAGTATTTTGTGGCAGTTTTCATTCCACAAATGTGTATTCATTCAGTAGTTTTACTCAGGGTAGAAAGGCTGTACATGGGACCCAAATGCTGCAATCAAAGTCATACAGAGCAGATTAACCCTTGTGCCTCACTTTAAAATATGTTAATATTATTTTCCACTATCACTGAGTTAAATATTTAAATTTAAAATGTTATTATTTTCTGTACAATATTTTTTTTTAACATTTGATCCATAATACAGCAGAAATTACCCAAGTGGAAACCAGGAAACTAGCATGTATTTACCCCACAGGGCTAACATGAGAAAATGTCTAAATCTGGTGGGAAATAGTAAAAACTACAATTTTGCTGTAATGGCCGCAGGATCAAAAATTTTGGTTTTAATGGGTTTCAATGGGGACATTTTTGTCCTTAAGGATCTGAATGTCTGTATTTTGGCTTCACAGTTTATAAACTTATTATAGGAATGGAGGGGGAATTTCCAAAATGAAGAAAAAAAACTCACACCCTTGCCAAAATGAAAATAAAATAATAATAAAAATAAAAAAAGCCAAAAATGTCCCTAGTAAGGCACAAGGATTAAAAAGGTGCACTTTAATAAATAATCTTTTATAAAAAGAAAAGCTTATTCAGCTCAAAATGTTTAATAATTCCCCACACCACAAAGCCCAGTTCAATTTCACTTGTGAATGTCAGTGTAGACACAGTTTTCAGTTTCAGTTTCATTATGACTACATAACATATGGCTGGCTTTCGCCTGTTTCATTCTGTCAGACTGGAATACCCTGGACAACACGCACATTTATCACTTGTAAAGTGTAGATATTACTCTTTGAAACAAAATAGTCTTTATATTTAACTGACTTGCTTTCATTTTTCTAATCACCTCTGCTGGAAGCTTCTTTTCAACTTTGGTATGTTTTCGTCTGGCTGTGTTTTCAGAGGGCAGCATTTCTTTTGACATTAGTGATATTTCATCCCTGCGTGAGGAGAACAAACAGATCCTGAAATTACACTTTGATAAAGACTCCTCTGTGTCATCAGACCGCTATGCCGTCTCCTGCTGCAGACATGGATGAAGAGACTTCACTGCTGAAGAGAAGACCAACATCAACTGAATCCAAGGTTGGAAACATTTCACTTATATTAATGCATCTTAAAATCTCAACAATAGCCCATAGCTTCACTCTATGGTTGAAAGGGAAGGGACTGCTGACAGAGCAGAAGTAGCCTACTGAGTCCTGTCACATTATGAAGCCACAGCATGTCAGTTCAACTACTGGTCTGCACTGCAATGAGATTTTATACTACTGGAAGTTCTTTTTATTGTTACACTCTTCGTGAATTGTCCCAATAAAATATACTGTAAGCATTTTCTCCTGGAGTGAAGGTGGTTGTGTCTAGAAGGTAACAGGCAAATTGTGAGACTCTCGCAAAATGGTTATGGTTAGGCATTGACCTCGAATAGTTAGGATGGGTCATCAGGGTTAAAGGGACTGTTTGTAACTTTTTAAGCGTATAAATCTACCGGGTCGGAATCCCATGTGCGCTCGCATATGCGCGCTCCACACTGCAGAAGAGTTAGTTTAGCTCTGAGAATATCTAGTAAATGTACAGTGGATGTTTGTGCAGAAATAACTGCTGCAGCTCCTCCAGACCAACAGAGGTTTCCCGTGTCTTGTGAAGTGACGGGGCTCCGCAGCGAGAAACGTTATCGTCTCTGACCGGGTGCCGGTATCTCCCTGCGGGCGCGGTCAGGAGACGATAACGTTACTCTTCCTGCTTCAGCCGACCCGCTTCTTCCTGCTTCAGCCTCCAGGGCTGAAGCAGGAAAAGCCAACACTAGGATCAGCAGTGATTCATGAAAGGACCTCCGTCTGGTCAGCTAACATTACTGCCAAGCAGGTGAAATATAGAGTGATATTGTGGTTTTAGCTGACGTGTGTCGCCTCACTGTTTTGAGCGATGCTCGTTCATGTCTATTTAGAGCGAGCAAGCGCGAGCCCGACGCTGACTTTCGTTGACTTAACGGCCACAAGTGTCACTGTTAACAAGCATTTCTGAAAGTTACAAATAGTCCCTTTAAGATAGGGTATCAAGAGTTTTTACCTTCTAGACACAACCAGTAAAGGTAGCTGAGTGGTCAGTCATGTTTTTAAAGTTTTAATTCATGGTAAATTAGTCCTTCTGTGGCCTTAGGGTAAAATAACTATGCGAAAGGCTCTCGCTAGAGACAGTTCTTCTTCTGTGCTACTGTAGAAACATGGCAGAGCAACATGGCGGACTCTGTGAAGAGGATCCGCTCCCTATGTAGATACTGTATGAAGGGCTCATTCTAAGCTAATGAAATAGATAATTAAATAGATCCTACAAAATAAACAAAAGCTAATTAGCATAACATCAAACCTTAAACAACCCACTCCCAAAACATAATGGTTTTAACACATGATACTGATGATGTCAGCAAGAGCTTAAGAGATGGAAGTTTTCAGTTGCCACCTCCTTCAACTGTTGGGTACAGCAAAGAAATATCAACCTCAAGAAACTACAGACTAAAGCAATAACAAAATGTAATGCTGAACACAAACAAACCCGGGATAGTAAGGGTTGCCACAGATTAAACAAATAAACAGAAAGTATGATTAGAAATACAAAAAAATGTCAGGCAATGTAGATCCTGATAAAATGTTGGTATGTAACCATTGCTGCTAAGTTTTTCACTGCAATTCCCAGAGATCACCTGTCCTCATACAGGTAATATTGTGATGAGTTAAGATTTTCTGCAGTTAACTTTGAATCAAACTGGAAACAAAAAACACTTCAGCACTTTTCTGAATCTATCAGGCACCAAGTGTAATATTGACTTTAATTTTAAATGAACTGTATTGTGAAGTGAAACTTGTGACTAGATCCCAAACTTCCCTTTAACTTGGCCACTTGAACTTTAAGTGCACCTAGATTAGCTCTGAATTGTAAAATATCTAGTAGCCTACTGTATTTATGCAGCTCATCCTCTGAGTTTTAGCTTACACATCCTTCCACCCTCTAGATCAATAACTCCAGACTGTTCCTGGCTGTCTTCTCGGCCGTCCTGGGGAACTTCAGCTTCGGTTACTCCCTGGTCTACTCGTCCCCGGTCCTGCCAAAGCTCAAGAGCCCCGATGCCGACCCTCGGCTCAGGATGGGCACGGAGGAGGCCGCCTGGTTCGGCTCCATCTACACGCTGGGTGCAGCGGCCGGAGGGCTGGGGGCCATGCTGCTCAACGACATGATTGGACGGAAAATGAGCATCATGATGTCAGCAATGCCGTCGACTATTGGGTGGGTCTCAGTCACAACATACAGCCGTCAAACTGTGGTGTCACTAAGTGCATTCACTCAATTACTGTACTTAAGTACAATTTTGAGGTACTTGTTAAGCAACTTTTTCTCCAATACAATTCAGAGGGAAATATGGCACTTTTTATTCCACTGCATTTATTTGACAGCTAAACAGTAAATTAAAAGCTCAGCAGACCCACACAGGTGATTTTGAATTACTCTGACTTATTAGACCTTTAGTCTATAATGTAATAAGAATGATAACAGGATGGGGTATCTCACCCTAACTTGTGAAGGGTACTTGTACTTGTAACAGAGTATTTTACGCCACAATATTGCTACTTTTACTTAAGTAGAGCATCTGAATATGTCTTCCACCACTGCCTGATAGGTGCTCTAAACTAGGGGACACACAGCTCAACTTTTCAAATGGTGTATTGTATAATATGTAATGAAATTTTATATATTATAATCTACAACATAATCCATTTTATTCTACCTTGTGGACAACAATATGATCTGAAACAGTCCTTTTAGTCTGAGCCTTTAAATGTAAATTCTGTGACATAGTTTATAGTGAAATGTACACTCTTGTCTATAAAATTACATTTTATTTCCCTGTTTATGATGCTTTATAATTATGCCCAGCGTGATGTAAGAAAACTCAGAGAAACAACTGCATACTGTATGTTCCAAACAGAAACTGTTTTGCAAAAGGAGACATTCATTAATGTATACCTTATTGCAAAGCTCTACTATTCCCTGTTCTGAATAAACTGCTTCATAGTCTGTATGAGTCTGTATGTACTGTTTGTTTTAAAAACTCCCATCTGTATATATTAGATACATGCTGATGGGAGGGGCTGTCGACTTGTGGATGCTCTATGTGGGCCGTTTCCTCACAGGCGTTGCCGGAGGGATGACCGCAGCATCCATTCCCGTAGGTTACCATGGTTACAGAACTTTTTTTAACCTATTAATGCAAATGTTCCTCTTTTTTGTCCCAATTACCCCTTTTTTAATCAGAGTTTGATATGACAGTCCTGACAACAATTATGTAAATGGTTATGCTGTTAATTTGAGTGTTTGTTTTACTGCATGTGTTCATGTGGCTGTGTGTGTCTTTTGTGTCTTCATGTCACAGGTCTACATCTCAGAGATCTCGCACAAAAAAGTGAGAGGAGTTTTGGGCTCCTGCCCTCAGATCACTGCTGTGTTTGGGACCCTGGCGCTCTACGCCATGGGTAGGAACATACAATATATTTTTTATACATTTAGCTGAAACTGTTATCCAGAGCTCTTACAATCCCTGAAAATGTATAGTGTAATGTTCGGTGTTGTGCTCAGAGACATTGCCTGTCTATGTTAGCTGACACAGCAGCTTCTGCAAGAGTCAGCTTGTTTAAAGAGGACATATTATACCTTTGTGCTTTTTCTCTTTCCTTTAGTGTGTTATATAGTTTTTGTGCATGTAAAAGGTCTGCAAAGTTACAAAGCCCGAAGTCCACGCCAAAGGGAGTTACTCTCCCCCACAGATACACTGCTCCTGAACTGCCTGAAATGCCTTGATCGAAGTCCCGCCTTTTCTTCCGTAACGTGGTGATGTCACCAAGTAACACATTTGCATAATACCTGCCTTACGGCTAGTTTGGCACGCCCTCAAATAAAGCCAGTTAGAGCGGAGCTGGAGCAGAGTCTGAAGAGTTTGGTTTGTTAACCAATCATTGAACATAAGCTGTATATTATCCCGCTTATTACACGGCTATTTACTTAAGAAATCAATAATTTGACATAAAAATCGTCATCCAGAGTCTGACATCAGAACTGCGCCCATAGCAATGGTCTGTTATAAAGAAAGAACAGACCGCAGAACGCTGTGATTGACCAATCAGAATCAAGTATTCAACAAAGCCGTGTAATAAGTTCTAGTAGAAACAAAAAGTATGCACTTGAAAATGAGCATAACAAGTCCTCTTTAATGACAACACTGGCCATGCACCTTGCATTTCTAGGCATTTGGTGGTGTGTTTTTGTTATTCTGGCTGATAACTGGCTTATTGTAGATAACACTGGGTCATGTTATGATGCGTCTAAGAGATATGATGCTAGCAAGCTGTCGAATACGTCAGTACGTCAAATATTTCCTGTTTTGCCTGTTTCAACAATCATAGAGGAGGAAATATATCATAACAGAGGCACAGCAGCGTCATAGACCAGTGCTATCATAATCTGAATATCACGTACGATGTGTAGGTCTGGTGGTACCGTGGCGGTGGCTGGCAATAGCGGGGGAGGTGCCAGCTGTGCTGATGGTTGTGATGCTGCCGTTCATGCCCAGCTCCCCCAGGAGACTCCTCGCTCTGGGCAGAGAGCAGCAGGCTGAGAAGGCCCTCCGCTCGCTGAGGGGAAAACACTACGACACACACATCGAGCTCAGTGCCATAAAGGTAAGAGGCACGCGGGTTTAAGGTGGTAACATCGTGACTTCAGTAGTATGAGTTTTTTAAATAAATACAAAGAAGAAGACACACGTATGTTTATGTGTTTTTCTATGTGTCTCCTAATGTAGCACAGCATTAACACACAGGGTAAAGTCACATGGTCGCAGCTGGCCACACCTGTCTTCTACCGGCCAATCATCATCTCAGTGGTGATGCGTTTCCTGCAGCAGATGACGGGCATCACGCCCATCCTGGTCTACATGGAGCCCATATTTTCCGAAAGCAAAGTCTCTCTGCCGCCCAGGTTGGACATCGCTTCTGTTTATCTATATCTATCTTCACACTTTTCTGTCTCTTGATTTTATTTTCATTTCTCATATAAATATCGCTGTTTGCTGTCTAATCATTTATAAAATAATCACAAATCTGTTTGGTCGGTTAACTTCAATCCCAGGATGCTTCCAATCAATCAATCAATCAATTTACTTACTATATACTGACCTCTGCTTGTTCTGTGTCTGTCAGGTATGATGCTGCCCTTGTAGGCGTGGTCCGCCTCCTTTCTGTCATCGTGGCAGCCAGTTTGATGGACAAGGCAGGACGCAAAGCCCTGCTGTACACGTCGAGCCTGCTGATGTTCCTGTCCGCTCTGACTCTGACCATGATCTCCCACACCACGCCGTGCCCTCCAGGCCCCGCCCCTCATAATATCACTGGGAGTTTGGACTACAGCGGCCACAACGCCATTGGAAACACTTTGGACGCCACCCACCAGGCAACGGGCCTCATTCCTCTCATCGCCACCATGGTGTTTATATTTGGTGAGTTGTGTTGATGGTAATCTTTGTTTTTAGCCATGGTAGCAGCGTCGTTCAGTCCACCGCTCTGGTTTGGAATATCTCAACAGCTATCGGATGAATGCCATGAAACTTGCTTCAGATGTTCAAGACCCCTAGTGGATGAGTTGTAATAATCATCCCCAGATGTTTCATATGGCACCACCATCAGGCCAAAAGTTCTTTGGTTTATGACCATATACCTGCAAAGCTAACGATGTTCCCATCATCCTCAGCTGTACTTAGTGTTTAGTGCTGATCAGCAAACGTTAGCTAAGCATCATACCTGCTAAACATCAGCATGTTAACATACTCGAATAAGGCAAAAATCACGATTATTTTGGTCAATATTGAGATTACGATTATTTAACATGATTACTTATCGACTTTGGAAACATCATGCATTTAGAAAAGAAAACTTTGCATCAATCTGGTGCACTTTGAGAGCTAAATCAAGAGTCTAGATCTATGAGGAGCTTTGTGCTCTGGTAAACAATTTAATCATAAACACATTGGTTGTATACATATGAATGGTGGTTATGACACCAGAAAAAAGTCGCACCCAGAAAGCAAACGAGACGGGGTCCGTGCTCCAAGACGGTCGGCCTTTCCAAGCCCACCTAGAGCCAGTCGCGGCGCACCACTAGGGAGGAAATACGCCCAGTGAGGGCAAGACAGTGCTGGGATAGTTCCCACGAGGGGATCCTCCCACACGGCTGTCCCACGAAAGCACAGTGCTGTAAAGGGAAGGGGTGTGCTGGATTTATAACACAAAACAAAACTTTGCAAAACTGAATGCCGCACAATAATTGTTTTACGTTGATTATCTTCTTTTCATAATCGCTGGAAGCCAAAATCATAATTGTAATTGAATTTCAATGAATTGCACAGCCCTATGATGTTAGCATTTAGCTCAAAGCATCAATGTGCCTGAGCAGCCTCACAGAGCTGATAGCATGGCTGTAGAGCAGTGGTTCTCAACCTTTTCTGTCTCAAGGATCCCTAGATTGATACACATTAGGTCACAGAGCCCCATTTGATCAGATTTCGCTTCAGGGACCTCCATCTGAAAAGATTTTGGTTGTTAGATGTGATTAAGACCAAAATTAGTTGTCAACTAGACTTGAAATAACTGCGGAGGAAGTGAAACCTATTATCAGAATAGCCACTCTTATGACATTAGGCTCACTTCGTGAATTAAAGGGGAATATAACCTAAATTAAGCATTCCGATATATAATTTCCATGGCCGAGGAAAGTTCAAATAATATTTGTGAACATGAGCTGCTCTCTCTCAAAGCCAGAGACCAGAGAAGTAAGTCTCAAACTTGTGATGTCATAGGGTATAAAGTCTGGAGCTGCTCCGTAGACAATGAATGGGAGACTGATTTTGCTTTCTTTTTTATACCTAAATGAGCTTTACTCTGTTGTAGTGTTGTCAGTTGTGAAACAGAAAAGGTTCCCATATACTCAGAACATTCTCCTGGGTGCTCTCAGTGTCACCTATAGCATCTCTCCCATTCATTGTCTATGGAGCGGCTCCACACTTTTTACACAATGACATCACAAGTTTGAGTTTTAGCACACTAGTTTTTAGATTTGGGAGAGAGTTTCATCTTTACTAATATTTTTTGGACTCTCTTGGACCATAGGAATAACATGTATGAATTTTGAAAACCTCCTGGGGGCCCCTGGACCCCTGGTTGAGAACAGGTACAAGCAAACTAGCACTTGTAAACAAACATATTCTGTACTAGATACAGTTAGCTTGTTTGTTGGGCAGATATTTGCTAACCTGTCAGGCATGTGTTTATTTGGGTTAATGAAGCACGTGCGGTTTGTTTTAAATCACATCTCGTCTTGTTCCAACAAATTAAGTAAGACCTGTTATGTCCTCAGGTTATTTTGTTACACGTTGTTCTTGAAGCATGATTATTGGCTATCTATTACAGGTCAACGCCCATCTTCTTGTACACATAAAACCTTGGGGTTTTTGGGTAGTTCAGTTTTTTAATTATGTTCTCACGCCTTACTCAATTGGGAAAAGTATCACATTGTGGTTTTGTGGTGCTACGTAGATTCTGGGATGTTGCTGTCACCTGTCCAAAATCAGAACAAAAGGAGAGAACAAATCGTTTCATACCTTTTTTATATGATAATTATTTTTAGCCAATGAAGCAAAGAAAGTCTATAAACCTCTCAAAAACATAGCGTGGTGTGACTGTGCCCTAACTATGAATTGCAGTGGTTTTGTTGTACAATGATAAATCAATCAGTTCATATTAAAGCAGATGTTTTCACCACATTGTCGGTTGTCTCCTAGGATACGCCATGGGATGGGGCCCAATCACGTGGTTGCTGATGTCAGAGGTGTTGCCACTGGTTGCCAGGGGCGTGGCCTCGGGACTGTGCGTGACTGTCAGCTGGTTGACGGCCTTCATGCTCACGCACACCTTCACACACATGGTGGACAGGTACGGCCTGTACGTGCCCTACCTGTGTTTCACGGTTGTGTGTGTGCTCTGTCTGCTGTTCAACGCGGTGTGCATCCCAGAGACTCGCGGCCGCTCCCTGGAAGAAATAGAGAACTATTTCAGGACAGGACGTACGTTCACCATCAGAAGGAGTCACTCGACTGCACAGTCAAGCTGAAGCCTGAACTTCTCTTTGATTAACAATGAGTCATTCTCATGATATACCTCTGATATACCTCTGATATGTAATATGTAACAATCAATATTTAAGGTTAAAGCCCTCTGAGGAAAGTGCTACTTGAATAATTACTAAGCACAGATGGACCACTGTAAGGCTGATTGTAAAAAAACAATTACTATTAGGTCAAGAAACATGTCACTTTATGTATCTAGGTAATAATCATGTTACAAAAATATACAGTAGCAGCAAACAACAATTTTCTATGTAAAGAGATAGTGAAGTAATGTCTACCTGAGCAGAGAATAATAATATACTTAAACAAAAAAACACTCTGACATGTCTGACAGCAACATGCACTGAATACAAAAGAAGATTGTTCTGTTGTTAAAAACACACACAACAAACACACACACACACACACGCACACACACACAAAACTTTTTTCTTCAAATTTTATCTTCAAATACTTTACAAAAATCCATATACATTTTACATTTGCTGACAGTAGTTGTTGCATATACAATATTTTTGTCCATGTTGTATTAATACATTTCACATTAAATGTATATGAATGCTAGCATTGCACAAGCTACTGTGTTTGTACAGAAAAATCAGTCTCTCTGTGTCAGGTGCACACAAAATGATTTGATCAAATCTAATTTCACTAATTTCTTTAACGCATTAATGCAACTTGCGATTTTTAGGTTGTAGTGGGCTCAGTTTTAAAGTTAGAGTGAAGATACTTGTATCATATGAAACTAGAAAACCTAAAGAATCGATTGGTGCCAGCCATGTCATACTAACTTGTCGCCAAGGAGGTCAAATAACCCTACAAAATTTCGCTAAATTTTGGTGAGGAAAAACTGACATAGCCATTTTCAAAAGGGTCTCTTGACCTCTGACCTCAAGATATGTGCATGTAAATGGGTTCTGTGGGTACCCACAAGTCTCCCCTTTACAGACATGCCCACTTTATGATAATCACATGCATTTTGGGGAAAGTCATAGTCAAGTCAGAACACTGACAGCTGTTGTTGCCTGTTGGGCTCGAGTTTGCCATGTTATGATTTGAGCATATTTTTATGCTAAATGCAGTACCTGTGAGGGTTTCTGGACAATATTTGTCATTGATTTGTGTTGTTGATTGATTTCAAATAATAAATATATATATACATTTGCATAAAGCAAGCGTATTTGTCCACTACCATGTTGATAAGAGTATTAAATACTGATAAATATCCCTTTAAAGTATATTTTGAACAGATTTATAATATGCAATTAATTTGCGATTAATTACGATTAATCAACGAAAATCATGCGATTAATCGTGATTAAATAGTTTAATCGATTGACAGCCATAGTTCTGATATGACCATACTATAAACGTTGCATTGATTGACAACAGATGTCAAAACATCAGCTACAAATCACACAATACGTACAATAAATAAAGCAAATAAGCGATTGAATTTCTTTAAATGTTTGTCAATCCTATGAACAAACAGGTTGCCAGCTGTCTGGGAAACAAAACTGGTTCATCATCTTTCTATTGTTCATAAAAAAGAGGACAGGAAGTGGTGTTGCCGTCACACACTGGTGGCTGAGCAGGCCAGGTCACATGCCACAGTGAGCTCTCACTGTGGTAGGTTTGAGTCACGGCCAATGATACGTCGCTGCCTCCCCAATCCTCCATCCTTCTCCAGTAACAGCATAGGACTCATCTTCATGTTGCTAAATTACAGCAGTTATCCACTCTATATTTCTGTCACTGTATTGAATTGTACCCTATTATACAAATGCAAGTGCATAATGTACCAATTATAAGGGGTGAGTATGACCTATAATCATGTGTTGCCAAAGAAATGTATAATACAGTATGTGATCCTGTACGTATGTGTGTATGGTTGCCATCACACTAAAATCTCTTCACCAAGGTAGAACAAAGTAAAAAAGAACATCCAAACAAATAATCAATTCTCTTTATTTTCGAGTAGAGACTGTATAGTAAAGAATGAAAGTAGATTATACTTATATAATATAAATATACACCCTCAGACTTTACACCTCTCTAAAACTGCCTTCATATGATAAGAAATTTGCTCATCGTGAGGTGGGGCACAAAGCGTTGCGGAGGCAAAACGTAGCGCAGGTATAATATATTATCAAAAAGTGTGCAAGGAACGCCATTCACTGTTTCTAGGCAACAGCAACAATTGCAGCTGTTATGTCATTGGTTGCGCTTTGAAAGGTCAGCGGCAACAAAGTCAAAGTTGAAATAATTTGAACTCTGAGCGCAGCGCTTGGTGGCAATCTTGAGCGGTGCGCCACGCCAAGGGTAGCGCTTCCGCCAAGTCGGGCGGCACCACTCTCCCCAAAGGAAGACAATGGCACAGCCAGCGCAGAGCAATTTTACCGCTGATCATGTGTGGTTGACTTAACACAGTATGGGATTGCATTACACTGTTCTTGTTATCATTTTGTCTACCCCCTGTTAGTAGATAGTACTTTAGAGATTGCAAGTATTATACTGTCAAATCTGTTTAGTCTGTACGCTGTTTGATTGATTGACTGTCAGTTTTATCAAAGAAGGGAAGAGGCAACTCGGGTTTCGGTGTGTGTGTGTGTGTGTGTGTGTGTGTGTGTGTGTGTGTGTGTGTGTAACTTTGATCTCTTTAGCCGCACCTTACTGAAGCAGTGTGTTCATTGATGACAGGCAATATAAAAGCTACAATACAGCATTAAAGCTATTGTGCTCTTATACAGTACATACAATTAAATATAGCCTGTACCTGGATTGCAACAGAGCAGAAACACCCTTTTTTCAGTGTGAAACAATAGTAAAAGGGATGTGACATTTTATTTCTGAGCTCAATTGGTGATGTACTTTTCTCATTGGATTATTGGTCAAACATGGATGGTGTTGTTACTCCAGCAGCTACAGTGGAGTTACTAACCTTAACCATTCGAGGTCAATGACTGACCTTAACCATTCGAGGTCAATGAATAACCTTAACCATTCGAGGTCAATGACTAACCTTAACCAGTCGAGGTCAATGCCCAACCTTAACCATCTCACGAGAGTTTCGCAACTTGGGGTTACCTACTAGACATGAGTTGGTTACAGATGGGTGTTCTGTTGCTTGTAGCAACCAATACGTACTGGTGCAGTTCTATAGCTGCTTAAGCAAGCCCCCGAGAAGAGCGCCAGACTTTGAAGCAAATGTTCGTAGTGGCCAAACAGTGTAATTACAACTTCCGTGTCCATCAATGATGCCATTGGGCCCAATAAGACTTTTTTCTCATAATAAATCAACTTCCCATTACAAACACTTGAATATGAAAATGCACTAATAGGTGAATCCAGAGTTATTTTCCTTCCTCCGTTCATGTGACCACGGCTGGAGGAAGGGCTGAGAGGCGGAGCGAAGGCTGAGAGGCGGAGTTGAAGAAAACACTACTGCGCCTGCTCTATGGACCCAATTGATGCGGAAGATCGCTGGATGATCACTCAGCAGCCGAGCCATTTTGGCTTCATGCACCACTGAGCAACTCATAGGAATGAACGGGCGCCCGCCAACGCTGTATCCAGTTCTCTAAATACATCCATGTGCTTAACTGACGTTGTTATATCCACCATATTTCAGACCCTCAGGCAGTCTCTCCCTCACGGCAACCGACACAACCAATAAGCGTCATGCAAATGAATGCACAATGACTTCACCTGGCAACTTTTAGCAACATTTGGAGCTAGCACTTGCTACTTTGATTAGAAAAAAGTTGCCAACACTTTTCCACGGCCGTGACGTAAATGGAGCCTTTCATTTTTCCAGTAGATTGTATCCGGTGGCAGACAGAATTGCATAATGAAAGCCAGGCTTATAGGGAACCAGTGGTGTAATTATTACATTGTGCAATCAACATTTACTTTCAGAAACCTTTCATGAGACAATACATTATTTTTTGGCACTCTGAGCTGAGCTTGTCCTTACCATCAGGTAACCATACAGCTTGATAGACAGGACACATTCCTGGCATAATTACTTAAAATAACACCCTAAAGGTGATAGTCATAAACCCACACATAACCTACTGCTAAGTGGTACGTTGCATTAGTAGATATGCATCTCTTAAGGTGATCAGCCTGTATGTGCGTGTGTGTAATGCTGGTGCAGTTGAGGTGTTTGTGTCACACTAACATCAAATATTAATACAAAAAACACTTTGAACAAAAAACATCAACCCTTTAAAAATGATTTGCAGTACTCATCCCAATGATATATATATTTTTGAGAAAGGGTTTCAGAAATCTGATTCACATAAAACACAAGCCTGAAAGCAATAATGACTTGATTGTTGTTCATAAATAAAATAAAATGTTGTTGTCGTCCTCATCAAAGAGTAAGATAACTAAAGGAGAGGTAAACAGGCGTAGATAAACAGACAGATCGGATAAGAAGAAAGACAGATAAGCGTAGAGGTAGACAGAGAGGTAGAAAGCGAAGTGGCAGGTGGATTGAGACATTAGTGACACAGATAACTTCCGTTCACACAGTATTTATATAACTGCTGAGTCAGAGGCTATTTTTATATTTTTGATTATACCCTCCTCCTTCCTTTCTTCTCATAATCGCTCCCGTCCCTCCATTACTCCCTAAGTAAGCCAGATTATAATATTATTCAATATAGTTTAACAGTTTAAGCCTTAACTGATGTTTTTGGCATTAGACATCTCAGATTTGATGGCAATACTAGTTCAGCAGTCACTTGGCATCTTAACAAATACAGTAAAATCAAGGAAGCATATAAACTTTAGTCAACACTAAGCAAGTAAAGAAACACAAAATCTATTTAGTCAAGTTTTCTCCTGTCAAGGAATATTGTTTCTCACTTGCGCAGATATTTTTAAAAAACTTGGATATTTTCTCCACTGCTTGCTTATTCACTTTAAAGGTCACATATTATACTCCATTTAAACTAGTTATTATAGGTCTCAGACACCTCCAAACCATGTCTCTGAAGTTTTTTTTTCAAAAAAACAATCAGATCATGCATTCCAGCATGTCTCTATAACCTCTGTTTCAGCCCATTTCCAAAAGTGCTGATTTCTGTGTCTGTAGCTTTAAAGGTCTCATATTATGCTCATTTCCAGGTTCATAGATGTATTTTAATGTTGCACTAGAACATGTTTACATGCTGCAATGTTCAAAAAACCCTTTATTCTTCTCATACTGCAGCCTGAGTCTGCCTGCCTCAGAGCCTAATTCAGCCTCTGTCTGAAAACCCCTGATTCACAGCCTGTCTCCTCCCACTCTGCTCTGATTGGTCAGCGTTTTCTGTCAATCAAACGTCCTCAACAACACAGCGTCACCCTCCCCGCCCCCCTCACAGTCTGAGAGCAGGGAGAGAGAAGCAGAAGAGTAAAATAAACTACTTTAAAGTTCATAAACCAGAAACTTCACCCAGCGCACGTTACCGGAGGAATCTGATCAGAAATCGGCGACAAATGATGAACATCTGCGGTCCAGATTCCAGGTTTTCCTGTCGGTTTCTCTCAGGTAAATAATGCTGTTTATAGCTCTGTTAGTTAACTCAGTGTTTACCTCATGCATCAACTCTGTAAACCGTAAACATACACTCTGTTTTACGTTTGACTTTACAGATCCATCTGTGAGAAATGACCGACAGAATCATCCCAGAGGAGAGCAGACAGCTGAGAGCAGATGGCTGAGAGCAGATGGCTCTGTTTACATGGAGATACAGAGCTAACCCGTTAGCATGTAGCTACATGCTAACGGGTTAGCTACATGCTACCGCTATGACACGGTGTGTAAACACAGCGACCATCAGGGTGGAAAATAGAAGATGTGAAACAGTAGTCAGTTCATTATTTCTGCTAAAAGATAAATGTATGGAAGATCAGAGTAATGGTATATTATTTACAGTAGTAGCTGTCTCTGTGTTACCATGACTACAGACCACCGGAGCTTAGCTTACCATAGTTTACCAGAGCTGAAGACTTTCTCCTGTACCATGTTAACATAACTAACTAACAGGTGAGATGATTACAAATGCTGTGAATAATTAATATTGTCATCTGTCAACTCAAATAAAGTTTGACTGTGAAACAGAAATGTGTTGTGTTGCTTACAAGTCACTATTTACTACCCGTAATCTGCTACATGCATGACATCAAATATATATAATATATAAATATCATCTGTTTAAACAGTGTAATTACATAAAGCCTTTGTGAAAGAATATGTTATATTTAGATGATGGGAGTACATGAAGCCTGTTCTGCTGGTTCTTGCAGACTAACAGTAGGGGCTACTTTGCTCAAGTTCGGTTGAGGAGGAGAGACAGTGACGCGCTGTGGGGCGGGGTCAGCTACTGAAGGTTCTGCTCTGGTTCGACCAGGAAACCCTTATATGGCTAATTCTCTAACGACGTCAGAAGAGAAGGAAAAGCTGCGCAGCGTTTTTCGACACCCATTTCCGGACAAACGGAGCAGGAGAAAAAGAGAGAGGATGGTCTTTTATGATACTATGGTGACTTGTAGACACACTGGGGACAGATATTGATGTTTAAAAGACATGGAAAAGTGCATTTTGCATAATAGGTGACCTTTAAGCAAGCCATGACTGAAATACGGGTTGTTTAAAGACTATAAGGAAGAAAGAAATAGATTTATTGATAACCCGTCAGGCTCCCCAGGGCTGTGCTCCAAGCTACTTCCAACATTTTAAAAATATATTTTAAATTAGAGAGTGGCTGTAAGGCCTCGGGCATCCTGCTGCTTAAGGCTAAAAACAAAAGACAAAATAATAAAAGTGATGGATCACCCCATTGTCAGTCTCCGCATGAAGAGTTAAAGGTTTTGTGATTATCACACCAAGACCTGTTGTGAGCTATTGCTTAAATGAATGTTGTTTTATTCAGCATTTTTTTTTAAATAATCACCACATTCCCCTTGAGTCAGCACTCCAGAGATAAAAATCAATCAGACAATCAAAGGACTGACAAATCTGCTGATACGTTTGAGCCTTTATCAGACCATCTATGACATCAGTGAGCTCTCTATTTAAAGGACACATCATGTGATCACCAATCAACAGAAAACAATTACACCTGCTGCACATCTGCAACAAGATCCTCCACTGCCCACCCAACAAAACAAAAAATAAAAGACAAGAAAATACAAAATTATATATATCATATAAAAAATACTTTAACTATGTTGTTTTCCTCATTTGTTTTCATTTTGGACTGCTGTGCTGCCTTTTGACTCGTTTTTTGGAAAATACAATCAAAAAAATATTTTTGTGTTTTCTCTGCCTCTTGAATAACACGGTGTAGTGATACAATACTCAGCAAACAGGCGCGGTATTGATCTCTAATGTTATGCAGATGATACTCAACTATACCTCTTAAGTATGCCAGATTATAATATTGTTCAATGTTATGCAGATGATACTCAACTATACCTCTTAAGTAAATCAGATTATAATATTGTTCAATGTTATGCAGATGATACTCAACTATACCTATTAAGTAAGCAAGATTATAATATTGTTAAATGTTATGCAGATGATACTCAACTATACCTCTTAAGTAAGTCAGATTATAATATTGTTCGATAGGCCTATAGTTTAATTAATGTTTTTTAGCATTAGACATCTTTGATTTTATGGCAATACTAGTTCAGCAGTCACTTGGCATCTTAACAAATACAGTAATATGAAGGGAGCATATAAAACTTTAGCCAACAGAGCAACTAAAAGAAACAAAATCTTTTTCTAGTCAAGGAACATTGTTTCTCACTGGCACAGAAAGAAATAAAAAGTGGATATTTTCTCCCTTTCTTGCTTATTCACTTTAACCAAGCAATGACTGAACTACAGGTTGTTTTAGGACTGTAAGAAAGAAATGAATAGCTTTATTGATAACCCGCTAAGCTCCCTGGGGCTGTGCTCCAAGCTACATTCCACATTTTAAGGCAGAGTGTGACTTTCAGGCCTCTGCATCTTTTTCCTGTCTGCTTGAGGCTATAAACAAAAGAAAAAAGGGTAAAAGTGATGGATCACCCCGTTGTCACATTCTCCACCCTATTTTTGGAGTTTTCATACCGAACTTAACCATTTTATTTCTATCCCATAATTAGTATAATCTAAATGTATTTATTTTTAACAGTACTCATGGTTTCAAAAGTGGTATATGCATAAAAGCTCAATATTATTACTATTGTTAATTGGTTTTAATCTCAGTATAACCAACAAAAAATGTCCTTCTCCATATTCTCTCTTTAATTGGAATAATTGATATGAAAAATGGATGAATTATATAATATTCTTAGCATTTGCATTAGTATCAGCATTAACATTGTGTCAAAGTAATCACTTAAAAATGTCCCAGTTTATACAAAACACACACACACCTCAGTCTTTTTATGGAATGTAAAACTCTGTAGGGATTGGTCTATTCTCTGGAATGTTGTTCATCAGGCCCATCGAAACACACACACACACACACACACACACACTACCACCTCACCCAGTTGACATCATGAGCAGAGGCAACACCCCACACACACACCTTTACCACTGTAGATCCTCCAACTGAGGTGTTTTGGGGTCAAGGGAAACTTCGAAAGACTATGTATTTATTGGCTCATTATTATTGCAGAAAAAAATGAAATGGTGCCATCAAATTGGGTCGTGTTTACCATGTTCACAAGAAGAATCCACATGAACGCCCCTAACATATTGTAATTCCAGTTGTATATATTGTTTTTCTTCGTAATTTTATAATAGGTCTGAGGAAAATGTTGATATTCCCAACGGCATCATCTTTGTCCTCTGTCATTATGCGTTTGCATCTCTTGCATTATGTTACCACTTGCTATCTTGCTAAATTGTTAGCCTCTGTGGCTTCTAGACGTCGACAGTAACGTTAATATTGCCGTTGCTTAGCAGCGGCGTTTTCACGACTCAAACCATTTGAACGCCAAGCATATTGTATACACGACTTCCCATGTTGTAAACACAAGCTCACAAGTTTCATTTGAAGGCACCAAAAATCCTCTTGGTTTTGAACGTGCACTCGTGCAGCATTAGTCTGTAATGATAGAAGGACAGTCAGGTTGACGCAGTCTGCCTTTAGAGATTATGTGGAGGCAGCTGATGGTGTGCAGCACTGAGTCCAAAACAAATTTCCCCAATAAAGTGTATCGTATCGTAAAAATGGGCTCTGGGCTGGAATTGACATATTCCCTACACATGATAGAAATCGTTATTTATTACAATTATTTTCTAGCCTCCCTCGACATACATGTTACGATGGGTTTAGGCAAGGCCCTCAACCCTCAACAGTACTCTGTGATCCAGTGACCAACAGAAGAAAAATGTGGTTCAACTGGCCTGTTCTCAGCTGACTGAAAGAAAATGTAGACCTTAACAGACATCTTTTAAGCTGAAATTCAATGACATTAACATGACAAAAGGAAAGTCAGGCAGGTTTGTACATTCCAAAAAAAACAAAATTTGCCATGTTAACACATATGTTCATATTTTGGCATCAATGATTCACTGTGTACAGTTTGTATAGCCAAACCTCACTGCATCATTCACCACCAACTAGCCTATTGTCTACCATTGGCAAACAATGACAAGGGATTGGTTGGATTTTTACATACTGTACATACTTTGTGTGGCCATGTGTTTACTTCCATAATGTTTGTTTGCAGCAACATAATAAACAAAAGTTTGAAAAGAGCAATATTCAATTTTCATTTAATGGATCATGCCAGCCTTTAAGGAATAGCTTATATTTTTGGAAATAAACATTCGCTTTTTATGAGAAGATTGATACCACTCAGTTGATAGCATAATTTAGCACAAAGAGTGGAAACAGGCTCACCAAATGTTATATTGCCTTTAATTTGTACAAAACTGTTTTGCGGTTTATATGCAACACTCAGTAGGCGATTTTGAGAGGGATGCCATCCCCCTTGTTAGCAAAATTACCAAAATGTATCCCCCTTGTTAACCTGCCATCCCTCCTCTCCGTCTTCTAGTAGCAGAGAGTGCAGGGCAGAGTTTTTAAAAACATTTTCACTGCGGTCAAAAACCTATTAGCTCTCCGCTTGACGCATACAAAGGGAGGCTCACACCTCTATTAACGAACAACACTATAAATTACATTTATTTAACCACAATAACCAAAAATCCATTTTGACTCTAACACTATATTAGTAAATTAATTAAGCGGTTAAAAAAAAAAAAATTTATGTATCTGCATTCGCTTGGTGAATCCGTCGCGACATCATCACTTTATTTATGTTGACAAACTGACGAGTTATATTCATTAATGGATGTTGATTTAAGTTGACTCCTCTGGTTGCAAAAATAATTCTGATTATACAGAAGTCTATGAGAAAATGACCCTACTTCTCACTTGATTTATTACCTTATTAAACATTGTAAACATGAGTTTATGGTCTCAATCGCTAGTTTCATGTTTTCTTCAATACAGCATGATGTTCATTTAGTAAATGATGGTCCCATTTAGAGTCAAATAGACCATAAAGCAGGGTATGCTTTAGGGCGTGGCTACCTTGTGATTGACAGGTCGCTACCACGGCGTTGTCCGGTCTGGGAGTTGTCTGTGTTTTCGTCTTTCAACTTGAACTTGACTGTGGGAGGAGGCCGGAGAACCCGGGAGAAAACCAACGCTAACACGGGGAGAACATGCAAACTCCATACAGGGAAGGGCCAAAGAAGGGCCCCAAGCCGGATTCAAACCTGCAACCCTCTTGCTGTGAGGCTAACCACTGCATCACCGTGCAGCCCTCCAATGCTGACAAACACATTGAATTCTTGACATTTTTTAGGGAAAAGTGACAAAATGTAAGTATGTGTTAACACATATAAACTTATGTCACTCAAACATTGTCAACGGCCTTCTGGTCACATTCCAGGACGAAAACTATGATCGTCTCGAGTGTGTCAGGTTGAACATTCTGCTGTAGGAATATGAAACAGTAGGAGGGAAACTGGTTATTCTCACTTAAGAGAGTGACACACACCCTCCCTCAATGAAGAACAAGTTAAAAAGATGACCAGTACAGCCTTTGGAAATTACACCTAAACCACTGAGTGACTCATTCACGCTGCATTTTCAGGGCGGGGGCTGTAGGTGTATCCAGGGAGAGGCTGGTAGAGGTACAGGTGAGACAGGTGGCTTTCACAGATACAGTCTGTCTGGATTCAGCAGCAGCTTACACACATCTCTGCATACAGACAACAACACCCCGCCAAGGTAAGAATGTCAGAGATTAACATGGGATGTACAGAAAAAGGATTTGATTGTACAGATTCATATACAACGACACAGATTCAGATTTTGTGTTTCTTGAATTTGTAAGACAGGATTTGATATTTATGAGTTTGATGTTTGAAACCCATCAACAATAAATGAAATGCTCATGCAGGAAAGGGTTGGTAGTTATTAGAAAGTTGAGATAGAAGAAAAAAACTGAAGTACAGAATATTCATCTTGAGCTTCGAACCTCAAATGAATTCACTGTTAATGAATCTGTTTTTACTGTTGCAACGTGATCACAGCCACAACTGGTTTTATAGACTCCAGCTCCGCCTGCAGGAACATTTTCAGACAGGAAGTCATTTTAATATATATTTTTTTTGTATTTGTTTGGTATGTGAGGTTTTGAACAGTACATACAGCCATGGGTGTAACCCAGGGTACATAGGTTTAAATTGAATGTGTCATTCAGCTGAATTACTATTAGGATCTGTTAAGCTCCTAGTACATGTATGTAGATGTGTGTCTAGCCATCCCTGCTGCAGACAGTATCACTGTATTTTTAAAGAGAGAGGGTCTGCTGTAGAATCTTTTCACCAACACTTCATGTCAAAAACTGAGATTTTAGATGTTACTGTAATGGACTTGAGTAGTAGTAACTGTGGTATTAAGAGAAGTTGTCGTAGTAGTTTTTGCAGTACTTTTGGCAGTAGCAGCTCTAGAATAGTGGTATCACCAGTAGAAACAGTAGGATACAATACCATACTTGTTGGTTAGTGCGAAAAAAGTTTAGCTCTGAGGTTGTAATGGTGTACATAAAACCAATGACACATGACTGTATCTTTCTATCTTTCTAAAAGTGGTGCTGAGGGTTTTATATGAAAAAAATGGCAAAATTATAGAGACCGGAAATGCTCAACTTCAAGAACGTAGAGGCAAGGTGGTGCACCGAATGAAGAAGAACTCCCCTTCAAAACAACTGATACATCATTCTTCAAAATTAGCACAAACAAACTCTGAGATCTGACTCAATCCAATATTTGATTTAGAGCATACTGTATATATATATTTATATATATATATATATATGTCATATAGAGTCATATACTTAAAAAACTACAGTCACAAGAACGATACAAAGAAAAACATCTTAATTGATTTCTAGTTTTAACATCATATAATATGTTGTGATGGTTAAAATGAGTTCATAATAATGTGAGCTAGATACACTGCGATGTGTTGTGGGTTGAACCGTGCACTTTGGCTGATTTGGGATCAGAATCGGGTTCAGACTGAACATCGGAGACTCGACTTTGTTTGAACTCCTGAGCTCTGAATGAGTTAAATTAATGTTGGATTAACTCCATGTCTTTCTCAGTGCTGAAAAATGATAATTGGGTAATTTCCACTTCTAAATTACCCCCCATTAGTCAGCTGATCATTAAAATGCATCATAAACATGATGTGAACATTCCTCTCTGTCACACACAGAGAGAGAAAGTCAGGTTTAACCAGCACAGATGTCACATACAGTCAGACCACACCTATGACTCAGCTGTGTCTCAGGGTGTTAACTTGTCTAAATGAAAAGTCATCCTACTTGGCATCAGGAAGAGCGAGTTTCACTGAACTCAACATCTGTGATCGTCCCTCTGGGAAACAACCAGCTGATATGTCTGATGTTTTGTATTTTTAACTCACTTGCTTCGGGATGTTTCTTTAGTTTGTCACCAGAATAAGATAGATGCTTCATCACTGGCTCATTAACTGGGCCAGTTTTTCTCGATCAGTCGCGCCCAGTTCTTCATCCATTAATCCACGCCCAGACACCTGTTTCAGTGATGCAGCTTCATGGAAAGCACACGTCATCTGAGCCGAGGTCATGCGCCTGCGTCCTCTCTCACAGAGGATGTATTGTTTGAACAGCAGCCTCCAACTTTTCCCCTTTGTGGTGTTAAAGTATCTCTGCAATGTGGCAGATGAAATTTTCAGAAGCCGCACCTTGTCGCTCGCTGCCTCCATCAGCGGCAAAACATCCCGTCTGATGACAGAACCACCAGCATAACAGCTATTTGGGTATTGGACCTACTTATTCAATTCATATAATCTGATTCTCAGTGATAGAAACACTGTTTTGACTGGATTTTTTAAAATCATACTTTTTAAAAGTCAGGTATCTTTTCATCAAGGGATCTTTGCAAGCAATTTTTTTCTCATTCATTATGAGATAGAAAACAATCATAGAAAAATAGGCCTGTGAGGCTGCTGGAAACAATATTTTATTGTCTAACCTGAAGCCAACACGTCCAAACCTTCCAATTAATGTTGCACCAGCTGCTTATAGCGCAGTGGAACGCAGTCAACATGAGAAAATGCAACTCGGCGAGTTATCCGTGACCTGTGCTTCCCCCGACAATCAGCTTTTGCTGTAAGTCTTCATTAAAACAGACATGCAGGGTGCAGACCGGGAATCAGGCCGGAAGGAATAAGCAATCAAATGTTGAAGCTTTTTAGAAACACACTTGGAAATATATTTAAATTCACTTTTTTGCGATGTATTTCCCCTTTCATGTATAGTCAGTCTTTTTTTTAAATGAAAACTGTCAACATGATGTCAGGTTGTTTTTTATTCCTCAGATGAGCTCACTCGACAGATTTCAGACAGATTTGTGCGAGGCAGCAGCGACACACCCTCGGACTGTGACACACAGAGATGCATGCAGCTCGGTCGCATTCCTGCACCAACATATGGGTGTATACAGGCCCTCTGTGTGTGTGTGTGTGTGTGTGTGTGTGTGTGTGTGTGTGTGTGTGTGTGTGTGTGTGTGTGAGACACAATGAAGAAACAGTCTGTCATCTTCTCAAGTGATGAACTATGGCGACACCTCGGTGCATGTAATGCACGGCGAGAGGAAAGTGTGTGTGTGTGTGTAGTGGAAGAGAGAAAGTTTGTGTTTGTGGGGGTGAGCGAGAGAGAGAGAAACTGAGAGGCAGATACAGAGAGGACGTTACATGATAGCCGAGCAAGTGTGTGCACTGTGGGTGTTTGTGTCGGAAAATAGATGCTAGTCATGCTCGATTGTGTTTTTGTTTATATGGAAAGAGTGACACAACGAGAAAAGGGAAACAAAAGAAGAAGAGAGAAATGTAGAGAGGTTGGAGCCATGTGTATCTTTTAGGCAGGTTTTTCCTGTATGGGATCATTGTATTAAACTGGTCACATGACTTTTTGTTTTTCAATGGGCCTAAAAACCCAGCAGAGCAGCTGTTTGATCGTGACAATGAGAGGAACAGCCAGTGTTACAATGTGAAGTTACTGATCTTTGTGGGCAGTTTATACACATAGACTGTATATAAGAAGTGGACGTAGTCACCGTGACGTCACACATTGGTTTGTGGACTGACGTTTTGAAGCCTCGAATTCGGCATTTTGGCTGTCGCCATCTTGGTTTTTAGCCATCGCCATTATGGTTTCTTGGAACCAGAAGTGACACAAGAGGGTGGAGCTAAGTACAACTGAACGCTGGATAAGACATTTTTAGGCGTCCAAAATGTTACAATTAACTTTCATGAACTGAAACACACAGTGAAAGAGTTCAAGTTGTAAGACAAAAACACAGACAACTCCCAGACCGGACAACGCCGTGGTAGCAACCTGTCGTAGCCATGTCCTAAAGCATAACCTGCGTTATGGTCTATTTGACTCTAAATGGGACCATCATTTACTAAATGAACATCATGCTGTATTGAAGAAGACTTGAAACTAAAGATTGAAACCATAAACTCATGTTTACAATGTTTACTGAGGTAATAAATCAAGTGAGAAGTAGGCTCATTTTCTCAAGTTTAAGGCACTTCCGCATTGGCTTCACTTTTCAGACCCGGAGGTTGCCCACTGTTTAGATTAAACACTCGGTTCTCTCTTTACATTGGGCAGAACATGTGTTATGGCTATTATGACCTAATTGTGAAGTTATAACAACACAGAGTTTTGTAATTTGTGTGTCAGATTGGTCTCACATGACAAGAATGCCAATTATAGACAGACATTCAACCTTTAATTTGATCTTTAATCAAACTTAATTCATGTTTAACTCGACTCCATTTTATTTATCCTTTTGTTGACCAAAGAGTTAACGTTTTTATGACTCTTTGGTTTCATTATGAACAATAAGTCATTTTGTAAGAGTCAGTTTTAAAGTTCTAATCCTTTTTTAATAGGATTTATGTTTGGCACTTTTTCAGCAATAGCCATTAAATGTATATAACTCTCGATATTGTGGTTTTCATTGTTAGTGGCGGAGTCCGCCATTCCGCAAAGGATTCACAGGCAACAATGCAGCATGAATATAAAAAATATTAAATGGTGTTAATCTGTTTTCCCTCCATTGTTTTGTTTGATACAGAATGCGTTTTCTCTTATCCTTTAAAGAAAGTTTTAGCTTTAATCCAGTTTTACAAGTAATATTACAGTCATATTAACAAAAAGAAGATGACAATTAACTATGAACAATGAGCAAAATAGGAAAATGAGTAAGAAATCAGAGGGGATTTGGATGTTACGGTATAATGACTCTTTCGATAAATCATCATCTAAATACTACCTATTATAAGAGCCTTCAGTGTTTTCCCTCTTGAATTTTACTCTCGTGCACTGATTCGTTTAAGCTGAACAGCCAATCAGAGTGATTTCTCTCTGCTGCTGATTCAAAATGCTGAATCAGCCAGAAAAACTCCGCCACGGGCAGACAAGAGCCGACCGTGCGGGACACACCGAAAAAACTAGGCTGGTGTGTCAGGGACATTTACATCGGAGCTCTGACCGATGTTTTTAGCTCCATCAGTCAGGATTTGGCCCCATCTGGTGGCAGAAAGCAGCATCAAATTTGTGAATTTTGCTCTCATGAGCGGGGGAGGGGATGTGAACGTTTTTATTACAGTACTGAGGAAGATCTTATGTTTCATAGGGTATTATTAGTGTATTTTGTCTTCACTGCTGATGACCATTTGTAACCATCTTTTTTCTGTCTATGCCCTCTCTCTGCAGCACAATGAGTGGACCTGAGTCAATACCAGGTAAACCTGAACACACCATGCATTGCTCACACTCATCATCATTATCATCATTATCAGACTGGCTCATTAACTCTTGTATCCGTCTCTCCAACCTTTGGTTTTTCTCCTCTTTCTTTCCTGTTCCTCTTGTCCAGCTGGTGATCCGGCTGTGAAGGTTTACAACACCCACCACCAGTTCAGCCATCCAGAAGACGCGCCAGGTAAACAAACACCTGATGTTACACTTCCTGGAAACACACATCAAATACCTTACCTACAATTTGCTCTCGCACATAGTTGATTAACGTTCCCGTTTCCTCCACTCTCGTCTTCTCATCCTCTCTTTTTTTTTCTTTCTCCCTCCCCTCTCCCTACATCAGTGTTCACTCATGGAGGAGGTCTGGACACTGGAAGAAATGACATAAGTAAGTTTGTGAGCTACGACGGGGGGCTTGGGCGTAATCCCGGCATGACGACCTGCACCTCCTGCCAGCAGCAGGTCATGACCAACGTCACCTACAAAGCAGGGACGTACGCCTGGCTGATGTGCTTACTCTTCATCTGCTGCGGGTGAGTGTGTGCTTTAGGCGCTTGTGGGCCTTTTAACAAGGCCACATTAACCTGTTAGGGGGCTGTATGGCCCCTACAGACCACCTTACACACATCTCAGTTACCTCCAAGTTTACATTAAGAACGGCGCACACAGCAGACTAATGCAGTAGAGTTGATATTGTACTCCAGTGGGGCAATAATCCCTAACAAAGTTTCAGTTAATCAAATGAACAAATGGCAGCTGACATACAGTAACCTTGAGGCCTCAGGGCAAGTGGCTTTGGTGTAATGTGAATATGTCCCTCACCTCACCAAAAGTCCTCAAAGTGTGCAAGAGGGCATTGCCCATATTGTCTTAACAGTCAAATATACATATCTTACATGACATATTACAGTAAGAGTATATGTACGAAGCGAAAACAAAATAGACAAACATTTGAACAGATTTGGACAGTAGTATGGTATGTTAGACCTTGTTGCATCTTCTAAATAAATAAGTATTTTAAAGGACCATAGGGGTGGGAATCACCAGAGGCCCCATGATACGATCTAATTGCGATTTTAAACATTTTGCGATATGCTGAGTATTGCGTTGAGATATGTAAGGGATAATATACAGCGAGCCGGTCATCATCCTCAAGGGGTTTATTTCACAACAATGACCCGCTTGCTGTACATTATTCTGCTTATTACACGGCTACTTAAGAAATCAATAATTTTACAAAAAACGGTCCTCCAGAGTTTGACACCAGAACTGCGCCCATAGCAACGGTCTGCTATAAAGAAATAACAGACCATAGGACGCCTTGATTGACCAATTAGAATCGAGTATTCAACAAAGCCGTGTAATAAATTGCGATACATTACGATTTATTCCTTTTTCAACTGCAAATTATGCAGTTTGTCAACATCTATTTTATCGAATAAGATACAGTTTTCACTCTGTTCATCTCAGAGTTTTCATTTACATATCTTGAGGTCAGAGGTCAAGGGACCCCTTTGAAATGCCAATTTTTCCTCGCCAAGATTTTGCATAAATTTGGAGCGTTGAATATTGTTCTTCCCAACAAGCTAACATGACGTGGTTGATACCAATGGATTCCTTTTTAGTTTCATATGATACAGTAGTTTAGAAAGATCCAGTAGAAGGATATTTGAATTTCTCTTTTTGCTGAAGGGAGGGTATTCTAACATTATATAAATCTCTTTAATATAAATCTCATGCAAGATTCACATTTCCATCATCCCTTGGGAGATTTACAGCAACAAAAAAAGGTAATTAAGGTGCGTTTTGCCATATGCAAAGGACAACAATCCCGTCTCTGCACCAGGGCTTTATTTTCCACAACAAAATGAGATCGTAGAAACAGACAGATGTTAGTCTTTATAGTCTTTAATGACTGAATGTAATCTCTCCAGAGAGTGGGTATTTTTTTATAAACATAGTTTGATTATGATGGACAGTCTGGTGATTTAATTTATATTCATTTTCATGATTTGGCATCCACTGTGAGGCAAAAATATTATGGCGATGAGGTCCATCTAGCAGGCACAAAGCTGACAAATAGGCCTCATTCACTCACTCAGTGGCTGTAATAACCTTTAGCAGCTGGCCTATTCAAATTGTTGTTTTGTTTTCCATAAATATATCGTAGGGTAACAAAATGGTCAAAACAAAGCAAATTCTTACATACAGCTAGATGACACTAACTGTGTATGTGTGTGTGTGTGTGTGTGTGTGTTTCAGGTTAATCCTGTGCTGCTGCCTGATTCCTTTCTTCTTGAAAAACTTCAAGGATGCGTACCACACGTGCCCCCGCTGCAACAGAGTGCTGCACGTTGACAAGAAACAATGCTGTAAATGATGGACATGAGGGCAGACATAGATATAAGAAATAACATCCTGTTACCTTTGTCTTATCAGTTGCACCATTTTATGAAATTTACGGAGAAAGGTCGCAGTTCAAATGTAGCTTATTCTATGGTCGAGCCATTGCATTGGCCGAGGCAATATCAAACATCATATTATTAGCAAGCAGATTGAGTCATTGTGTTATCAGAGCTTAAATACCATGTGCTCACTTATTTTTAAAGATCTGGCAAGTTAAATTAACCCATTTGTGCCCAAAGACTAGGCTAAATTTAGCATGATTAGGAAAAATGCAACATTTTTGTTCTTGTACGGACATACTTTGGGCAAGTATCAAACATCTTATCTTTGACATTTTTGGATAACATGAAAAATCACATTTGTATCAATGGTCAAAGTCAGGATTTTTGAAAAATTAGTAAAAATGCTGACATTGTGTGTATATTAAATGTCTTCCATATGAAATATCTTTGCACTATGTGTGCATATCTTTGATATTCAACTTGTTATGAGTTCATAGATACCAAATACTTGATTGTGCTCATTGTAGTTTCTGAGATACAGCCATTTTCTTATCGCGCTATATTTAGTCTTTGAGCACATGGGACTACTGTTTTTATTAAATTATGAAATATACAGAAAAACAATCGTCACATATGCCCAAAGACTAAATATAGTATGATAAGAAAAACTCCCAGAAAACACTTCCACCAATTCAAAATTCAAAATTTCAGTTGCGGGCACAAATGGGTTAAGCACACCCCAAGCACTTTATGGGAGCCGTTTTATTTATGTCCCAATCCAGCAGAAAAAAAACTTTCTCCATGAACCGTTTCAGAAACTTCTGCATACATCATGTTGTTAAAATGAAGGCTTGTATATAAACGTTATCAAATACTATATGTTCTAAGGGTGTTCATTTGAAATTTAATCAAACCAGCTCTCCATTTGAAGGGATCGTCACAACTTTACGCCTCCCAGCCTCATCCCGGTGATGCTTTCTGAGAGAATCCTCGAATCGTGTGTATATGAGTTGATAGAAATGGTAGTTCTCTCTGTTCACAAACTGATCATTTAGGCCGGGAATTTGACTCCATCCCCGGCCATGCTGTCCACGCAAACCACTCATGTGTAGGCGAACCCTATTTGTTGATGTAATGGGTATAACTGATTTCTCACTTTTTCTTTGTTAGATCACAGCAAATGTTCATTCACCTGTGTCCGTAGTTCTATTTTCTTGTGTACACACACATTCAGCGAAAGTCAGCATAAGCTAGAACAATCTAAGTGTAATACAAATGTTTATTCACCAGTTTCCGTAAAGCAAACAGCACAAAAGTGGCCAAATGATCGTGTGTACACCTATAGTATTGTAATGTATATAACCTAAACTTACACTTGTATTACTTGTGTCATCGATTGTATGTACAGTCCTACTGATAATCTAATAAATAAAGCACATAATCTGAAAGCATAGCCTACATGTTTAGCTTTGTGCTCTTTTACCTGAATGTTCCTGCTCTGAGTCTGGCTCTGAACCGTCCATCATTCTAGAGACAATAGACAATAACATAGATATTGTAGCTTAGGCTACACTAAGACACAACATACTGTGCATAAATCTGAATTTGGCAAATATTCGCAAATTTGGCAAAAATATTCTCTCTTTGAGAAACAATATTTTACATGTAAATGATCGTGTCAGTTTGCCATATTCTGATATTGTGCAACATGCTTTCTTAAAGGGACTATTTGTAACTTTCAGAAATGCTTGTTAACAGCGACACCTGTGGCCGTGAAATCAACGAAAGTCAGCGTCGGGCTCGCGCTTGCTCGCTCTAAATATACCTGAACGAGCATCGCTCAAAACAAAAACAAATTGGCTCCTCCTCCTCGGCTCAAAGAGCGAGCGAAGGAGAGAGAGAGCAGCGATGGTCGAGCGAGCTATAGAGTGACTGAAGAGAGGGAGCGGCATTAGTGAGAACAAAGCAGTGAATCAGAGAAATAAAATGTTATTTTCATATTGTTGCACAGCGCTTACATTCTAAAACACAAATACACACATCCACAACTCCGCACAAGGTGGGAAGGTGCCGAATTGCCGGATTTTGAAAGAATACAGCCGAAGGGCAGGCTTCATTCTGTCCGCTGTGGCTCAGCGCTGCTTTTGGTTAAACTCAAACTGACGCACCGATAGCAGCACTCTGCTCGATTAAATTTCACATGCTTGATTGAATTCTAAACGACCAATTAATCGATTGTCGATTAATCGTTAGCATCCCTACTCCAAACACTTTCAGGGGAGGCTCAGTGAATGGATGTGAAAAAATATTACATTAGTTATTACATTAGTTATCAAAAGAAGATCACATAAAATAGCCTAAAAGCACCTGGGCTTTTCATACACTACATGCCTACAGCTGTGTGTGGTCATATTAAGATTCCTTACAGTACAAAAGTTATTTTCTTCCAACCTTTCTATCTTGTTCAATTATGTAATTGTTCTTCTCTTCCATGCTGACAAACACATTGAATTCTTTACTTTTTGGGGGGAAAATATCAATGTCAAAGATTTTAACACATTGTAGCCGATGATGATCAAAAGACAAAGAATACTGAAAGATGAAAATAATGAAATTATTATTTAATTCTTGAAACCCCTCTCCCAGAAACTGCATCTGACCTTTGGGATCACTAAGTGCTGAGGCTCTTAATTTACAACTGGCCTGGTTATACTCACGGAGGAAAAACACAACACAACTTAGTACCCTTCTGACATTTAAAGCTTCAGTAGGCAACACTTTTTTGGCATCATTGGGCAAAAATTCCATAATAATCTTTCAGCATATTGTAATTCAAGTGTTCTGAGAGAAAACTAGACTTCTGCACCTCCTCATGGCTCTGTTTTCAGACTTTAAAAAAAATCTAGCCTGTGACGGAAGACTTTGACCAATCACAGATCATTTCAGAGAGAGAGCGTTCCTATTGGCTGTGCTCCGGTCATGTGACCGGTGCTTGGTATTTCCTGAAGAGATCTTAACATGGCTGCCGGGTCACAAACTTTCTCATTTTACAGTACACTACAAGATGATTCTGAAAACATTTGAGGAGAGAAATAGGCATTACAGTAACAGAATATTGATTCATATTTGATCAGCGCTGCCTAGTTTGACCGTTGGTCGGAGTTTGCGAGTGATTGACAGCTGGCTCTCATAGACGGCAGCTGGACAGCAGACTCCAGATCAGCTCTGATTGGTTGTTTTCCTCCGGTCAGTGAAGTCTTGCAGATGCCGTTAGGAGCACCGGAGGACACAGAGGTACATGTTTTTTTTTTCAGGTTACCTGTACTACTCTCAGGATATAGCGACCGTTTTATAAAAATAACTTTTTTATATGCCATGTTTAACTAATCATCTAAAAAGAACTGAAGTTGTGTACAAGATGTAGCTTTCAAGCAGAACTGGAGAAACAAATGAAGAAACAAAGGGGATTTTATGGCCTCCTCCATGGGTTTTTACGGCTGTCTACATTCCTGAGATATTGGACCCGGGCACACAAAAAAACATGCAGCTGTGAATAAGACTAAATAAAACTGACATTTAATGCAAATGAACATGTATGGAATTGATGTGTTATGCTTTGTCAACATAGGTTCTAGTAATAGGAACCTATGTTGCTAACAAACTAAAGGAAGTTAAAATAATTATAAGCTGTAGATCCAAACCTTCCTGTTATATTAATCACTTGGTAAGATCTTGCCAGCCTACATATAGATTATTTCTATATATGTATATTATATGTCCCCAGAGATCTTACACAGAAATTTGGGCGCACACTAAAGCCTCAGTTAATCTTATATTTTGATATATATTTGAATCTAGTTGAAGTGTATTACACCTTTTTAACGTTGATTATGAACCATATATAATTGAGTTCATGATAATCAACTCTGTTTACATTTCCCCTTAGTTTCATGTTAAGTTGGCAAATTTTATACAGTATATAAACATGTAAAGGCCTGTCTTTTGTAGTGTTTGTATACCTACATGTTATGATAACAAGGTTGATCTACGTTGTGTAATTGGAATTCATTTGAATTCCACTGATCATGTTTTATTCAGTGATTTATATCCTATAAATGTTTGGTACCATTCTGTAGCAGATCAAACAGATCAACATCACTGGCAATAATGGAATCAATCGAGGAAATCACTAACGCTATAGATCACAAAAAATATGCAGTAGGGGTATTTATTGATATCAAAAAAGCTTTAGACACAATCAACCATGACATATTAATCAATAAACTGGAAAGCTATGGTATCAGGGGTATAGTATTAGATTGGGTTAGAAGCTATTTAAGTAGGAGACAACAGTTTGTGATGTTGGGCAATTTCTATTCATCATGTTTGGACATTGCTTGTGGTGTCCCCCAGGGGTCAGTGTTGGGCCCTAAATTGTTTATATTGTATATCAATGATATATGCAACGTATCCAAGGTATTAAAATTAGTATTGTTTCCTGATGAGACAAATGTTTTCTGTTCTGGGGAGAATTTAAAACAACTATTGGAGGACATCACTAAAGAAATGAGCAGAGTAAAAACATGGTTTGATAGAAACAAATTATCATTAAACTTGAGCAAAACTAAAGTAATGTTATTTGGTAAAAATGTAGAATTAATACACAAGTACAGATACAGATAGATGGGGTTGAAATTGAAAGAGTTCATGAAAATACATTTCTCGGGGTGACAATAGATGATAAAATCTGCTGGAAATCACACATTAAACATGTAGAAAATAAACTGTCAAGAAGCATCTCAGTATTAAACAAAGCCAAACAGGTTCTGGATCAGAAATCCCTCCACATTCTCCAATGTTTACTAGTTCTACCATATTTAAATCACTGTGCGGAGGTCTGGGGCAACAACTACAAATGTTCATTACATTCACTATCTATTCTCCAAAAAAGAGCAATACGGACTATTTACAAAGTCGGATATCTGGATCACACCACCTCAATATTCTTACAGTCAAAATTATTAAGATTTGCAGATTTAGTGGAATTTCAAACAGCACAAATAATGTTTAAGGCTAAAAATAAAGCGGCTACCAGGAAATATTAAAAAATTGTTCAGTGATCGAGAGGGGGGTTATAAATTAAGGGGATCATTTAATTTAAAAACTCTCAGTATTCGTACAACCATGAAGAGTTTTTGTATCTCAATCTGTGAAGTGAAACTATGGAACAGTTTTAATGTGGCGCTAAAGCAATGTCCAAACTTAAACCAGTTTAAAATAAGGTATAAAGACATGATTTTCTGAAGGTTCAGGGATGAAGTGGGGGTTTGACAATCACAAAGTGTTTACAGGGGTAACTGTTAATTTATTACTGTTTATTTATTTATTGGTTACTTAATATTTATTCTGTATTAGTATATCTTCCTATTTTTTCTGAAAAGAATAATGCAAATTTGTGGATATTTGATTTTGGGTATAAGAATGATGTATGCATGGTCGGATGCTGTGTATTGTATATATGTCTATATATATGTATATGTGGTATGGAATGTGCGCATGTAGTGCAATGTGCGGTGTATGTATATGTATATATATATATATATATATATATATATATATGTATGTGTATGTATGTATTGCATGTTGTAAAGCATTTGCATATTGTATATTATAAATTGTATATTATAAATAATAATATGCGCATATAACAAAAAGATAACAAATAGTCAATATGATTAAGTTAAATATGTAAGTAATGAATTGGTATTGTGATTAAGTTATATTATAAGTAATGAATTGGTATTCTGGATTGATAACAAATTCATATTTTTTTCAACGCATCAAGTGTTTGACAATTTATTTTTCTTATGCTTTTCATTGTATTTAAATACTACTTCTTTTTGACTGTCCACTTGTTGGTATGATCATTCTCTTTTTCTTTATTTTGTATTTTATTTTTTTTTATTCTACATTTTCAAAATAAATTTTGAAATGAAATGAAGTTCTTTTTATAAAAAATATATCCTGCTATATCCTGACAGTAGTACATGAAACAGGTAACCTGAAAAAAATCATGTGCCTCCGGTGTCCTTCGGTGTCCTCCGGTGCTCCTAACGGCATCTGCAAGATTTCACAGACCGGAGGAAAACAACCAATCAGAGCTGATCTGAGGTCCGCTGTCCATCTGCCGTCTATGAGAGCCGGCTGTCAATCACTGGCGAACTCCGATCAAACGGTCAAACTAGGCAGCGCTGATCAAATATGAATCAATATTCTGTTATGTTAATGCCTATTTCTCACCTCAAATGTTTTCAGAATCATCTTGTAGTGTACTGTTAAGCTATAATATGAGAAAGTTTGTGACGCGGCCACCATGATGAGATTACGTTGCCAATAGGAACGCTCTCTCTCTCTCTCTGAAATGACCTGTGATTGGTCAAAGTCTCCCATCTCGGGCAAGATTTTCTAAAGCCTGAAAACAGAGCCATGAGGAAGTGCAGAAGTCTAGTTTTCTCTCAGAACACTTGAATTACAATATACTAAAAGGTTATTATGTATTTTTTGCCTAATGATGCCAAAAATATACTGCCTACTGCCACTTTAATCTGCTCTAAGCAATATTGCTACAACATGTGATTTTATGTCACTCAAACATTGTCGACGGCCTTCTGGTCACATTCCTGGACTAAAAACTAGGATCTACAGTCTGTGTCAGGTTGAATAGTCTGCTGTGGGAATACGAAGCAGCAGGAGGGAAACTGGTTATGTGACACACACACACATTCCCTCAAAAATCTCCCAGAAACAAGGAACAAGTTAAAAAGATGACTTGCATAGCTAGTACTTTGATAGTTCCATCTAAACCACGGAGTGACTCATGCTGCATATTCAGTCTTTGTCGGTGAGGGGCGGGGCTGGGGGCGTGTCCAAGGCTTGTAGAGGTGAGACAGGTGGATGTTAAAGATAAAATCGGTCTGACACATCTCTGCATACAGATTGCAACACCCCACCACCAAGGTAAGACTGAGATTCAGATTTTGTGTTTCATGAGTTTGTACGACAGGATTTAATATTTATGGGTTTGATGTTTGAAGCCCATCAACGATGAATTAAATGCTCAGGCAGGAAAGGGTTGGTAGTTATTAGAAAGTTTTGATAGAAGAAAAAAAACTGAAGTACAGAATATCCATCTTGAGCTTTAAACCTCACATTAAATCACTGTTAATTAATCTGTTTTTACTGTTGCAACGTGATCACAGACACAACTGGTTTTATAGGTTCAAGATTGAACTTTCACTATTGTTGTAGTTTGCCTCCTCTTCCTTCATGTTTCTGATGGTATATCTATTGTTATTGTGGGTTTGGTATTTGAGGTTTTGAACAGTAAGTTCAGGCTACATGGAGTAAAATAAGTTGTGGTAGTAGTTTTTGCAGTAGTTCTGGCAGTAGCAGCTCTAAAATAGTGGTATCAGATTCAGTAATAGAATTGGGGTGAGACTGACAATCAGAGACTCGACTGTTTATAGAGCAGTGGAACGCAGTCAACGAGAGAAAATGCGACTCAGCCAGTTATCCGAAACCAGTGCTTCCACCTTGACAATCAGCTTTTACTGTTACTCCTCCTCAAAGCAGACACGCAGGGTGCTGGCCGGGAATCAAGCCGGAAGGAATGAGCTGTAAAATGTTGAAGTTGTGTTGAAACACATGTTGGCAATATATTTAAATAAACTTTTTTTTGATATATTTCCCCCTTTTTTAAATAAAAACTGTCAACATTATGTCAGGTGTTTTTTTATTCCTTAGATGAGCTCACTCGACGGATTTCAGATAGATTTGTGTGAGGCAGCAGCGACACACCCTCAGTCTGTGACACACAGAGAAGCATGCGGCTCGGTCGCATTCCTGCACCGACATATGGGTGTATACAGGACCTCTGTGTGTGTGTGTGTGTGTGTGTGTGTGTGTGTGTGTGTGTGTGTGTGTGTGTGTGTGTGCGTGTGTGTGTGTGTGTGTGTGTGTGTGTGTGCGTGTGTGTGTGTGTGACAATGTAGAAACAGTCTTTCATCTTCTCAAGTGATGAACTATGGCGACACCTCGGTGCATGTAATGCACGGCGAGAGGAAAGTGTGTGTATGTGTGTAGTGGAAGAGAGAAAGTTTGTGTTTGTGTGGGTGAGCGAGAGAGAGAGAAACTGAGAGGCAGATACAGAGAGGACGTGTGTGCACTGTGGGTGTCGGAAAATAGATGCTAGATTTTAGTTTTGTTAATAGACGGGTTTCTTGTATACAAACATTACTGGGTGCGTGCACACTCGGGGCAAAACCGCTTTGGCCGCCGTTGTCATCAACGTAGATTTCACATTGTTTGTACGTTCTTGTTGACTATACTAGACCCCTGCAGAGTCCGACCACCAGATACCGTTAATATACGACGTATTAGTATGAGATTTGTTTTTTATTATCATCTGTTATGAAATGGGTAACGTTAGATCAAACATAAGTGTGATTTGACTTGGGGGATCTGTGTCTGTTTGGTTGACACTCCGGTCTACGTTAATATATAACTGGAGACTTGGATTTTGGTCTACTTATTAGTACAACCAGTCACACAGCAGCTCTTTGTATGTCGAGCAGGTGAATATTAACATTAGACCCTTGACTAAACCATATTAAATAGCGTGTTGCTATTTAGTCGGAAACGTAACGCAAAAAGTCAATACAGTAGTGCTGATATGTCCGACTAGAATTCAAACTAACCATGGCTAACGTTAGCTTCCACGGCCGCTTGTTCTTGTGACCGCGGGGGAGGACGAGCGGCTGGACAATATTTGTCATTGTTTTATGTTGTTAACTGATTTCCAATAATAAATAAATACATTTGCATAAAGCAAGCATATTTGCCCAGTCCCATGTTGACAAGAGTATTAAATACATGACAAATCTCCCTTTAAGGTACATTTTGAACAGATACAAAATGTGTGATTAATTTGCGATAAATCACGATTAATTATGGCCAATCATGCGATTAATCGTGAATAAATATTTTAATCGATTGACAGCCCTATCATTAAGTAATGCATTATATTTTACTTAATCAAATCTACACCGTGCTACAGTCATGAGATAACTGTACAGTATGAATCCATCAAAACAAATGTGTTTCTCTCCAAGAAGTACAAAATCTCACAAAATGAAGTTACTTTCAAGCTCTAATCACAATAATAATAATAACAATAATAAAACACTTGGTTCTCTCTTTACACTGGATAGAACATTTGTTCCACACTCTATTATGACCTAATTGTGAAGTTATAACAACAAAGTGTTTGGTCATTTGTGTGTCAAATGACAAGAATGCTAATTCATTCAATCTTTAATCTGATCTGTAATCAAACTGAATTTGTGTTTAACTCCATTTTTATTTATCATTTTGTTGACCAAAGAGTTAACGTTTTTATGAATCTTTGGTTTCATTATGAACAATAAGTCATTTTGTAAGAGTCAGCCATGATACCCCAGAGAGAGTCCTGCCCAGGCATTTCCCATCAGAGATACGGAGAAGAAACATCCATACAATGCACTACATATACCCTGTGCTGACATAAATGTTTTCATCAGAGCTCTGACGGATGTTTTTAACTGTGGCAGAAAGCAGCATCACATGTCTCATGAGCGGGAGAGGAGATGTGAAAGTATTATTACAGTACTGAGAAAGATCTTATGTTTCATAGGGTATTATTAGAGTATTTCGTCCTCACTGCTGATGAACATTTGTAACAATCTTTTTTCTGTCAATGCTCTCTCTCTGCAGCACAATGGGTGAAAATGTAAAAGACCCTCCTCCCTACATCATACCAGGTAAACCTGAACACACAATGAATTGCTCACAGGGATCATCATTATCAGACTGGCTCATTAACTCTTGTGTCCGTCTCTCCTCCTCTCGTTTTTCTCCTCTTTCTTTCCTGTTCCTCTTGTCCAGTTGGTGGTTCGGATGTGAAGGTTTACCACACCCACACCCCGTTCAACCATCCAGACTCACAGCTGAACATCGCTAGTGCCACGCCAGGTAAACACACATCTGATGTTACACTTCGTGGAAACACACATCAAAAACCTTACCTACAATTTACTCTCACACATAGTTAATTAAAGTTCCCGTTTCCTCCACTTTCGTCTTCTCATCTTCTCTTTTTTTCTTTTTCCCTCCCCTCTCCCTACATCAGTGTACAGCAGCGAAGCAGGCACTGGTCTCAACACTGGTCTCGACACTGGAGAAGGCAAAAGTAGGTTTGTGAGCTACGATGGGACACTGGGGCGTAATCCCGGACAGACGACCTGCACCTCCTGCCAGCAGCAGGTCACGACCACCGTCACCTACAAAGCAGGGACGTACGCCTGGTTGATGTGCTTACTCTTCATCTGCTGCGGGTGAGTGTGTGCTTTAGGCGCTTGTGGGCCTTTTGGCACGGCCACATTAACCTGTTAGGGGGCTGTTTGGCCCCTACAGACCACCTTACACACATCTCAGTTACCTCCAAGTTTCCATTAAGTATGGCGCACACAGCGGACTAATGCAGCACAGTTGATATTGTACTCTTCTCCAGAGTGTCGAAGACATATGGCCACAGAGCTGATGATTCGACCACAAAGTCGATCATCGATCATTGGCCTAAGGTGTTCTGGTACCAAGCACACTTATGAAACACCCTATGCTCAAACATGGTGTTTGTTATGGCCAATCCATGACTAGCACAGATGTCCAACAACAAAGCACCACTCAGGTTCAGATCAGGCAAGCCGTTCCTCCCAATCACCCCCCTCAAGGTTTTTCCATCATTGCCCACGTGAGTGATAAAGTCCCCCAGCAAAACTATAGTCTGCGTCCTTTCCAGGACGCCACCCAGAGATTCCAAGAAGGCGGAGTACTCGGAGCTGCTGTTTGGTGCATAAGCACAAACAACAGCCCGTTCTCCGGGGAAAACTCTAACACAGCGACGCTAAGCTGGGGGGCTCGTAAGTATCCCCACACCCGCCCTGCACCTCTCTCCCTGGGCAACTCCAGAAAAGGCCAGAGTCCAGCCCCTCTCCAAGAGTTTGGCTCCAGAAGCAGAGCTATGTGTGGAGGTGAGCCCAACTGTATCTAGTTGATACCGCTCCACCTCCCGCACCAGCTCCGGTTCCTTCCCCGCCAGAGAGTTGACGTTGCACGTACCTAGAGACAGTCTGTGATGCTGGGGATCAGCACGCCCAGATCCTGGCCTTTGCTTGCCACCCGACCCCAATGCCTATCCCTGTGGTTGGTGGGCCCAGGTGTGTTTTCCATAAAACACACCCTGAGTCAACAGTTTGTACACATTTTTTTGGGGTGAAAAACTATAATAAACTCTAAATAATAGGATATATTCATGTTTTCCAGAGGAGGGTCCAAAAGATATGTACAAACCTTAAAAAAAGTGAACAACAAATGATCAACACTACAAACGCATGATGGTCAAAACAAAGCAAATTCTTACATACAGCTAGATGACACTAACTGTGTATGTATGTGTGTGTGTGTGTTTCAGGTTAATCCTGTGCTGCTGCCTGATTCCTTTCTTCATGAACAACTTCAAGGATGCGTACCACACGTGCCCCCGCTGCAACAGAGTGCTGCACGTTGACAAGAAACAATGCTGTAAATGATGGACATGAGGGCAGACATGGAGCCATAGATATAAGAAATAACATCCTGTTACCTTTGTCTTATCAGTTGCACCATTTTATGAAATTTACGGAGAAAGGTCGCAGTTCAAATGTAGCTTATTCTATGGTCGAGCCATTGCATTGGCCGAGGCAATATCAAACATCATATTATTAGCAGACGGACTGGGAGTCATTGTGTTATCAGAGCTTTAATACCATGTGCTCACTTATTTTAAAGCTCTGGTAAGTTAATTAACCCATTTGTACCCAAAGACTAGGCTATATTTAGCATGATTAGGAAAAATGCAACATTTTTGTTCTTGTACGGACATACTATGGGCAAGAATCTAACATCTCATCTACGAAATCTTTAGCTCACATGAAAAATCCCACTTGTATCAATGGTCAAAGTCAGGATTTTTGAAAAATTAGGAAAAATGCCAACATTGTGTGTATTAAATGTCTTCCATATGAAATATTTTTTTACACTATGTATGCATATCCTGCATACATTGGGATATTCAACTTGTAATGAGTTCATAGATACCAAATACTTGATTGTGCTCATTGTAGTTTCTGAGATACAGACATTTTCTTATCATACTATATTTAGTCTTTGGGCCCATATGACTGTTTTTATTTAATTATGAAGGATAAAGAAAAACAGTCGTCACATGTGCCCAAAGACTAAATATAATATGATAAGGAAAACTCACTTAAGTAAAATGGTTTGACCGATTTCTTCAGATTTCTTCAGATTTGTGCTTAGCAAATTATCAATTCAAAATTTCAGTTGTGGGCACAAATGGGTTAAGCACACCCCATGCACTTTATGGGAGCCATTTTATTTCTCCATTATCTTTTTCAGAAATGTCTCGATACATCATGTTGTTAAAATGAAGGCTTGTATATATAAACTTTATCGAATACTATATGTTCTAAGGGTGTTCATTTGAAATTGAATCAAACCAGCTGTCCATTTGAAGGGATCGTCACAAGTTTACGCCTTTCTGAGAGAATCCTTGAATTGTGTTACAACTTTGATGATTTTACAGTTAGTTAGTTCTTTCTTTGTTAGATCACAGCAAATGTTCATTCACCTGTGTCCGTAGTTCTATTTTCTTGTGTACACACACATTCGGCGAAAGTCAGCATAAGCTACAACAATCTAAGTGTAATACAAATGTTTATTCACCAGTTTCCATAAAGCAAACAGCACAAAAGTGGCCAAATGATTGTGTGTACACCTATACACTGAGTATTGTACTGTATATAACCTAAAATTACACTTGTATTACTTGTGTCATCGATTGTATGTACAGTCCTACTGATAATCTCATAAATAAAGCACATAATCTGAAAGCATAGCCTACATGTTTAGCTTTGTGCTCTTGTACCTGAAGGTTCCTGCTCTGAGTCTGGCTCTGAACCGTCCATCATTCTAGAGACAATAGACAATAACATTAATATTATAGCTTAGGCTACACTAAGAACCAACATAGAGTACTGTGCATAAATCAGAATTTTTGGTCAAAGTTGGCAATAGAAAAATAACAACAATGTTTTACATGTAAATGATCATGTCAGTTTGCCATATTCTAATATTGCAACATGCTTTCTTAAAGGTATAATATGTTACATTTGTCGGTTGCTGTTTGTAAACACGCGGCATTCAAAGTTGGCCCCTCCTCCTCGGCTCAAAGAGCGAGCGAGGGGGAGAGAGAGCAGCAATGGTCGAGTGAGCTTTAGAGTGACTGAAGACAGGGAGCGGCGTTAGTGAGAACAAAGCAGTGAATCGGAGAAACAAAATGTTATTTTCTTATTGTTTCATGGCTCAGGGCTGCTCTCGGTCAAACTACTGACACACCTATAGCAGCACTCTCGCACACAGCAGAGGAAAGACAGGGGAGCAGGGGGACCACTGGAGCACAAGCACATAAAAACACACAACCTGTTCTCATCCATGAAATGCGCCCGCTTTGAATCTGACAGGGCTAAAGCGGGACTTGTGCCTTGGTATCAGACGCCAAAGGGTGTGACAAAGCTGTGTAAGCATGTGCATCAACCAATCACATCTCCATCCATCCATCCATTATCTGTAACCGCTTATCCTGTTCAGGGTCACAGGGGGGCTGGAGCTGATCCCAACTGACATTGGGCAAAGGCGGGGAACATCCTGGACAGGTCGGCAGACTATCACAGGGCTGACACATAGGGACAGACAACCATTCACGCTCACATTCACACCTATACGGGCAATTTAGAGTCAACAATCAACATAACCTGCACCCGTTTCATTTATATTAAGGCTTAAAGTTCAGCATAATGAGGGCGTGGCTGCTTTGAGTGACAGGCGGGTGCCGTACCAGGTCGCTAGCTGCTGCGTTCACCGACGATCCACCTCTTTGCCCATTTTTGGATAAGCCGTTCAGATTCCTTACAGTACGAAAATTGCATTTATTTTCTTTATACATCTTGTTCAATCGTGTAATTGTCTGTCTCTTCCATGCTGACAAACACATTGAATTCTTGAAATTTATTTCCGAAAAAAACACGTAATCTTATGTCACTCAAACATTGTCGACATTGTGACCCATTTCCGCTGCATATTCAGTCTTTGTCTAGAGGGCGAGGCTGGAGGCGTGTCGAAGGCTTGTAGAGGTGAGACAGGTGGATGTCACAGATACAATCTGTTTTACACACATCTCTGCATACAGATTGCAACGCCTGCCTCCTTCCCCCCAAGGTAAGACTGTCAGATAATATGGGATGCACAGAAAAGAGGATTTGATTGTAGAGATTCTTGAGTTTGTAAGACAGGATTTGATATTTATGGGTTTGATGTTTGAAGCCCAAATACAGAATATTCATCTTGAGCTTTAAACCTCACATTAAATCACTGTTAATGAATCTGTTTTTTCTGTTGGAACGGTATCACAGACACAACTGGTTTTATAGGCTCCAGCTCAGGAAGTCCTCTTTATTTCCGGTTACTATTGTTGTAGTTTGCCTCCTCTTCCTTCATGTTTCTGATGGTATATCTATTGTTATTGTGGGTTTTGGTATCTGAGGTTTTGAACAGTAAGTACAGGGTACATGGAGTAAAAGAAGTTGTGGAAGTAGTTTTTGCAGTAGTTCTGGCCGTAGCAGCTCTAAAATAGTGATATCAGATTCAGTCGTAGAATTGGGGTCAGACTGAAAATCAGAGACTCGACTGCTTATAGCGCAGTGGAACGCAGTCAATGAGAGAAAATGTGACTCAGACAGTTATCTGAGACCAGTGCTTCCACCCTAACAATCAATCTTTTACTGTCACACTTCATTTCTCTACAAAACAGACACGCAGGGTGCTGCCGGGAATCATTGAGTGATGAATTTCTCTCATTTTTATGTAGAGTTAGTCGTCACTTTTTAAATGACATTTCAGGTGTTTTTTTTCCCTCAGATGAGCTCACTCAATATACATTTTTTTGTTCCTGAGCACTGAATGAGTTAAATTTATTCTCAACAGCTGTTGGATTAACTCCATGTTTTTTCTCTGAAGTGACGGACTGGGTAATTTCAACATCTAAACTTGTCAGCTGATCATTAAAATGCATCATGCACATGACATGAACATTCCTCCCTCTCTCAGACACCCACGCACACAGAGAAAACATGACAAACAATCGTAGAAAAACCGGACTCTGATGCTGCTGGAAACAACTGTTTCCTTGTCTAACCTGAACCCTGCCGGGAATCAGGCCAGAAGGAATGAAATGTAAAATGTTGAAACTGTGGAGAAGCACTTGTTGGAAATACATTTACATTCACTTTTTTTTGAGTGATGAATTTCCCTAATTTTCATGTACATTTATAGTCACTTTTTTAATGAAAACCGTTGATGTTTTTTTTCCTCAGATGAGCTCACTCGACAGATTTCACATACTGTAGATTTGTGCGAGGCAGCAGTGACACACAGAGAAGCATGCAGCTCGGTATCCAGGCCCTCTGTGAGTGTGTGACACAATTAAAAAACACTCTGTCGTCTTCTTGAGTGTGTTGTTACTTTCGAGCTCTAATTACAAAAATAAATAAAGGTCTCAGCAACCTAGGCGTCATCCTGGACTCCACTATTTCATTTCAGTCACACATCAAATCCATTACAAAATCTGCCTTCCACCACCTCAAAAACATTTCTCAACTCCGGCTATCACTCTCTGACTACGTGGCAGAGACTTTCATCCTTGTCTTCATCACCTCACGTCTGGACTACTGTAATGGAGTCATGTCCAGGGTACCCAGCAAAGCCCAGGACTGGCTCCAGTATGTCAAGAACTCAGCTGCCAGGGTTCTCACCCGCACTAGGCCCTGGCAGCACATCACCCCAACACTCATCCACATTCACTGGCTTCAAGTGTTATGAGAGATAACTAGACTTCTGCACCTCATCGTGGCTCTTTTTTCAGGCTTAAAAAAATCTAGCCCGTGATAGGAGACTTTGACCAATCACAGGTAATTTCCTTGAGAGAGCATTCCTATTGGCTGTGCTCCGGTCATGTGACCGGAACTTGGTGTTCCTTCAACAGATTTTACAATGTCGGCCGCGTCACAAACTTTCTCATTTTACAGCTAGACCGTTATATACAAGATGATTCTGACAACATTTGAGGCGAGAAATAGGCATTAGCATAATATAGCTGCCGAAGTAGTGGCGGGGCTTCAGATGTATCTCACTTGTGTCACGCGTCATCAACGCGTCATATCTTTGGGGGTATAACACATGCGCAGTAAAATCTGGTCTGCCCTCGCCGAAATTGAGCCAATCGCAATGCACGACCACAGCTTCAGTTACGATGCGCATGTGTTATACCCGATACCTCAAGACCCATGTCCACCCGTGTCCCAGCCTCCTCCCACAGGCTTTGGATTATATTTAAGGCCAATTTCAAAATAACATTCCTCCATAAAATGAACCTTTCCTACAGGTGTGTGCGCTCCATTGCTGTGGATGTTTCCATGGTGCCGAAGTGACCCAGAAGTACATTAACCATTTTTTTTCTTTACACATTTGTTCCACACTCTACTGTGACCTAATTATGAAGTTATGAAGAGACAGTGTTTGGTATTTGTGGGGCGGATTTGTCTTACATAACATGAATACTAATTATGTTTCAATAACTTCACGTCGCACACGGAGAGATTTGGCTCATCTAAGTCCGAAGCTGTAGCGTAATAACAGTTATTATCTTCTGGATTGACAGGACTGGGTTATCTATTGACAGACATTCAACCCTTAATTTGATCTTTAATCCAATTTAATTACCTCCGCCAAGGCCAAAGGCCTCCTAGGAAGGAGGTTATGTTTTCACCGGCTTCAGTTTGTTGGTTTGTTGGTTTGTTGGTTTGTTTGTTGGTTTGTTTGTCCATTTGGAAGATTACGACAAAAGTTCACGATGGATTTCAACTGTAGATTCTGCGTTTTTTCACATTAAACTCGGTGAAATTAGTTTTACGATGCTCCGCTACGTACAGCTGATCTCAACTTAAACAAAAATACACGTGGATGATGGCACAAGCTGAACGGAGAGGGGGGGGGCAATCGTACTCGGGCAGCTTGGCGGAGGTCTGCACTCTCCAAGTGCCATTCTAGTTCATATTTAACTCAACTCCATTTTTATTTATCATTTTGTTGACCAAGGAGTTAACGTTTTTACGAATCTTTGGTTTAATTAATGAACAATAAGTTATTTTGTAAGAGTCAGTCTTAAAGTTATAATCCTTAAGATTTGAATTCAACGTAAACATGCCTGATTAGAAAACGGGCCGAATGCTTCCCATCCACAGCGCTGTATTGCTTTACTCCTGTGCCGGTAACTCCTGTCTGTTTCTCCAAGCTGGGGGCGCACCGACCGTCATCTACTGCAGGTAATACACCTTACTGTGTGTCATTCAGTAAGAGATGACAGACAGAGTCGTCAGAGCCCTGACAGATGTTTTTAGCTCCATCAGTCAGGCTTTGGCCCCATCTGGTGGCAGAAAGCAGCATCACATTTGTCTCATGAGGGGGAGAGGTGATGTGAAAGTATTATTACAGTACTGAGAAAGATCTTATGTTTCATAGGGTATTATTAGTGTACTTCTTGTCTATGCTCTCTCTCTCTGCAGCACAATGAGTGCAGATGGAAAAAATGAGCCTATCTACATGATACCAGGTAATCCTGAACACGTCATGCATTGCTCACACACATCATCATCATTATCAGATTGGCTCATTAAAGAGGACCTATTATGTTTTTGTTTTTTTTGCTTTTTCTTTTTCCTTAAGTGTGTTATATAGTTTTTTGTGCATGTAAAAATCTGCAAAGTTACAAAGCCCAAAGTCCACACCAAAGGGAGTTGCTCTCCCCCACAGAAACACTGCTCCTGAACTGCCTGAAACGCCTTGATTGAAGTCCCGCCTTTTCTTCCGTAACGTGGTGATGTCACCAAGTAACACACTTTGCCTAGAGTGTGTTTGCTTGTTTTAGTTTAGTTTTGGTTGGTTTTCGGAGTGTGTTTGCTCATTTAAGTTTAGTTTTGGTTGTTTTTTAGAGTGTGTTCAGCGGCTAGTTTGGCACGCAAACAAAGCTATTTAGAGCAGAGCTGAAGTGGAGTCCGAAAAGTTTGGTTCGGTTGACCAATCACAACTGTAGGCCAGCTGACCAATCAAAGCAAACTGGGCTTTGTGACAGGAGCTCAAACAGAGCGTTTCAGACAGAGGGTGAAAAGAGGTGCAGTAGCACAGCCGGTATGAGAAAAATAAAGCATTTTTTTAACATTAAAGCATGTAAACATGTTACAGTAGAACTCCAAAATACAAGTATGCACCTGAAAATGAGCATGATAGGTCCTCTTTAAATCTTGTTTTTAAATATTCTTAAAATCCTCATTCTTTCCTTTTCTTCTTGTCCAGTTGATGATCAGATGGATGAGATGGGTTACCACAGACACATCCACATCCACACCCCATTCACCCCTCCCCCAAACTCACAGCAGAGCGCCTCTAATACCTAAGACAGGTAAACTAACAGCTGATGTTACACTTCCTGAAACACACATCAAAAACCTTACCTACAATTTACTCTAGCACATATATACATTTTCTGTTTCTCTCTCGTCTTTTCCTCTCTTTCTCCCTCCCTCCGTCAGTGTACACCAGCAGAGGAGGCGGCCCTGGTTCAGGTCTCAAATCTACAGATGGCAAAAAGGGGGTTGTGAGCTGCGACGAGGCACTGGGGCGTTCTCCCGGCACGGCGACATGCACGTCCTGCCAGCAGCAGGTCATGACCAACGTCACCTACAAAGTAGGGAGATTCGCTAAGCTGATATGCTTACTCCTCGTCATCCTGGGGTGAGTGTGGGCTTCAGGGCGCTTGTCAACCCTTTAGCATTGCCACATTAGCCTGTTTGGGGGCTGTTGGGCCCCTACAGAACACCTTTTAGAGCCAGTGGAGATACAGGCATGTGTTCTAAATATTGAAGGAGATGTGTTCCCTGCGTTCCCCCCAAAATCTACACCTGGGTCGTAGTAAGTGGTTGTTTTTTATCATAATTGTAAATGGGGTGGACATAAAACATTAGAAACAACTCTCATTAGGGATGTCAGTTTTGGTTAATGTTGTTTTTGATTGCCTAACACCCATTAACCGGCTGTTAATTTTGCAAATGCAAAATTACGTGAAATACAAGAGCCGCTTTCTTTTTACTCCAGCGCACCATTGACTCAATGAGCTTTGGCCCCTTGACCCCCCTACTTCCAGGGAACAGAATCACATGATTTTTCCAGATTACCTATCTCATGCACTACTGTCAGGATAAAGTGACCGTTTTATAAAAATAACTTTTTTTAAATAATATTTGCTACTGCTGCTTTAAACAAATATGATCGACAATAAAACGAGCTATGGACACAACAGTGCCTGAAACTTCTTTTAGAATCATCATCACCAAAGCAAAAAACGTGGACATAAACAATATACAGTATGTATGAACAATATAAAACTCCACAGCAGCTGCAGCCACAAACACACTAACAGCAAAGCCACTATGTTGCTAGGCAACTAAGTGGTTGTTGACGCTCTCATCAGGAGAGTTCAGCAGTGTGTTGTTGTACTCACCCGTCTGAACGGCACCAAGAAGAAATCCTCCACTATCTGCTCCTGGTTCTACTTCGTTCATTCTCAAAGCATAGTACAACCAGTCCACTCGGCCTTAATGCTCCCAGTATAACCAGTCCACTCGCTTCTCTGGTCCCGCTGCGCTCCTCCAGGTAGAAGCTCCTCAGTGAATGCAAACGTCACAGCTGGAGGCACCACAAGCATGTTAGCATTTGTGCCTCATACTGTCACAAACATTGTGGGTGTGTCACTTAGCGTGCTGGCCAGGTGGTCAGGTGCATTAAATCAGTCATTAATTAACTCTACCAAGCTACAATAACGCTAATTATAACCACAGCCCACATGTGATCCTTCATTTGATGGTGGTTGAAGTGGTCCCTCCCGTGAACGTGAACCATTGAGACCTGGAGTGTCACCTGCTCAGAACCATATCACATGTCTATGATAGACCGTAGACCTAGACTCTGTTGCCCTCCTGCGGCCGCAGACACACTTGGAGCTTCTTCTCTGATGATGTATCTCCTTTCTTCTGGTCCTTTCTCACACAGTTCATCAGGACGTTTTCATGTCACTTTTGTTTTTACTTTGTAACGGATGCGACTTGATATATAGCGATATATATATAAGTACAATATTTGCGATAAATAGTAGAATTACAGATTTTACAGGTACACAAAAAAACTTACTTCACAATAACTCAATTTTAATAAGAGGGAGAGAGATAATGAATATTTGATTTAATCATTAATTAATAAATGTTAATACATAACTACAAAAATATACTTAAGTTAAAGTCACTGTAGGATAAATTAAGCATTCATTCACCATTGATGAACACTGTCAATGCATGTCAATACAGTTTAAATAATTTACAGTACAATACAGTACAGTACAGTATGTATATATGTATATATATATAATACTTTTTTATAGCAATAATAATATTTGTTATTATTATTATTGTTGTTGTTGTTATTATTAGTCTTATTTATTTTCCCTTTTTCTTGTTTGTATAAAATTGTATATGGGGGACAAAATGTAAAACAAAACAGAAAAAGATGAGTCCTTAATGTTCACTGTATTTCATCATACCTGCTAAAAGAATAAATACATATTACAAAACAGTGCTTGTGCTGACAAAGACAAATTATACTACTGGTACAGGCAATGTAATGTAACGACCATTCTGCAGTCTAAAATATGTGATTTTATTTACCCCCCTTCTGTAACCCCCAGGTTGAGAACCACTGCTCGAGAGGAGCAAAGGGCTTAATACGTAAGATCTCTAGCAAAAAATGACAGTATAATTCTCTTGCAAGATTTATTCATAAATTTAATAAATAAATAAATATAATATTTTAAGTTTTACTGCAGTTTTTCAGTCAAGGGGAGGGTCCAAAAACAAAACAAAACAAGAGTCTTAATTTCTTATCATGAAATATAAGATTCAGCTCTCCTCCACACTTAAATCATTTTTGTATATTTTGTATATAATTAAGTGTGTGCGTGTGTGTGTGTGTTGCAGGCTGCTGATGTGCCTGGCTCCCATGGTCCTGCTTCCGATTCCTTTCTGCGTGAAAAAATGCAAGGATGTACACCACACGTGCCCCCACTGCGACACAGTCCTGCACGTTGACAAGAAACAATGCTGTAAATGACGAAGACGAGGGCAGACATGAACCTATAGATACGCTATAAGAGTTGCACCATTTTCATCAATCTGACGGAGAAAGGTCGCAGTTCAAATGTAGCTTATTCTATGGATGAGCCATTGCATTGGTCAAAGCAATATTAAATATATTAGCAAACAGACTGGGAGTCAATATAGCTTGAATATCATGTGCTCACCTTTTTAAAGCTCTGGCAAGTTAAATCCAGCACATCCCATGCACTTTATTTTTCTAATATCCTTCTCAGAAACTTCTGCATTCATTATGTTATTAAAATGAAAGCTTGTAAATAAACTTTATCAAATAATTTCTGTTTCAAGGAATTGCTCAGATGAAATTTAAACAGACCAGCTGTCCATTTGAAGGGATCGTCACAGCTTTTGAATAAATAACAGCACCATAAAACAAGCCTACACATTAAACCAAAGCATGACAGCAAAAATTGCTCATCTGCAGTTATTGCACAATACATTTGTGTTGGCATTGTTGGTTAATTAGACATTAAAACGCTCCAGAATAAAAGACCAATGTGTATTATATTTCTATGATGTCAGCCACAAAACTACTCGTTAACTCTTCTGTGAAGGGATGAGCGAGCATTAAGTTCGAAGAAAAGCTTGTATATAAAGTACAACAGCAAAGATTTGCCGTACTACATTATGATGTGTTGGTGGAGCCACTGATAAAGATACTTCAAATAAAATGGGTCAAATTGTTTGAATATTTTAAATCCTTCTTTGGCTGTTTCCGTGTAATCTATAGGTATTTTACTGAGAAATATATTTTATTTTGTTTTACTCACTTGTTGCTTCCTGACACAATAACAATGTATTTACAGTGTGTCCCCTGGATGAAACCGGATATGCTTGGACTTCTGTTATTTACTGTTATTAACTATTTTATAACATTTTTTCTTTAATAAAAGTAGACAATATACTGCACATTACACTCTGCTGTGATTCTGTTTATTTCTGTTCTCTCTAGAGAGGTCAGAGGTCAAAGCCAACCACCTGACCTGATGGTTAAATTGGTGTTTTTTTTCTACGAAGCACTAGCAAGCAATCTCGCCTCCATATCCATTTAGTGGCTGTCCTGGAGCCTTCGGTCACATCACACAATCTCATTTTAATCACAATTTTATGAGACAGCATGGTTGGGCAATCTGCATCGCTGGGGGAGATCATGTGATAAGGCTCCAGAACAGCTACTAAAGGGACGAGTTGTTTTGGTCCACTGCTGTTCCCAAGGTCAAGAATGAACTTTCAATCTTATGTTTCTGTATTTGTTAGATAGCAAAGTTAATGTCAATGATGTTGATCCTGTATTAAGTGATATTTGTAGCCAGGCTAGCAGCTCAATGGATGCTAATGTTGGTCTGTTTGTTGACTGGTCTACCACTTTGGTCCAGACAGAAATATCTCAACAATTACTGGAGGAATTATGATACAGACTCTGCTGACCTTTCATGTATCACCATCTGTCATCAGGTAAAAGTTTGAATTTGTCCAATACTCTGGTTTATGACCAAATACCTGCTAAACTAATGATGTTCCCATCAGCCTCAGCAGTACTTTGTGTTCAGTGCCGATTAGCAAATGTTAGCAGGCTAACACGCTAAGCTGGGATGTTGAACATGGTAGCTCAAAGCACCGCTGTGCCTAAGCAGCATGGCTGCAGACCAGTGATAATCAACTTACAGCCTCGGCTTGTGGTAAGGTGTCAGGTGGCCCGCCGACCATTTTCTAATTCACAATTGGAATTTTTTTATTAACATTGGATATAAATAAAGTACCAGAGTATAAAAATGCATCAAAATAGACTAATGGCGTTTGTATACATATAAAAAAAAAACATGTACGCGGAGGATCCCCTGGACCCCCAACAGAGGGCTGAGCCCCAAATGTCTGTTATGTGTTTATTAACTGGCCCCTGGTCTCCTGGTCATGTCTAGAAAACGGTTACGGTTAGGCATTGATATCGAATAGTTTAAGTTAGGATAGGTCGTCGGACAGCGAGTCTCACAAAAGCTTTTGCAAGTTTTTAAAGATTTCAGATCAGATTTTGCAATTTGCAGGTTACCTTCTAGACACGACCCGATCTCCTGTCATTTTGCAAAAGTGGCCCCCGGCAAAGCAAATTAAGTATTCCTAAACACTTAGGTTTAAATTAAATCTCATAATGTCATCTTGAGTAATAGTCAGCATGCTGTGCACTCTTCAGCTAAGTATCGCTGTCAAGCTCCAGGGTGAGCTGTCCTGTGACTTGACCTCTGACCTCACTGGGAAAACCCCCTTCTCTGAAAATCTCTTCAATCATTAAGCACGCTGTATGGCTCCGAAGTTTAGGAAAACATTTGCTGCGTGTAGGCAAGTTTTAGATGATGCCATCCAAGTAGGAAGATATCTCCAAGTTTTAGATCGAAGGCAACTTTAAATCTTAAAGGAATAGTTTGCCGTTTTGGGAAATACACTTATTCATTTCTAGAGTCGTGTAGAAATGATATGAGTTAGATGAGAAGATCGATACAACTCGAGAGCTATCGATCTTCTCATCCAATCCTGCACCAAGAGAGCGAATAAGTGCATTTCCCAAAATGTCGACCTCTTCCTTTAACAGTGTTTCAGGGGCCAAACACTGGCGTGGACAAGCAGCAGAGTGGCGTTTTTGTTTTTATAGAAAATTTTATTCAACATACATTTTTCCAGCAAAAAGGCAATATACAGGAATAGTTGTCGTACACTGCTGCTACACTGAGGATTTTAAACTGGAAAAGATCAAATTAAGGTGTGATTCTGCAGGTCATCTTCGTACTGCACTTTTTAACAAGACAAAACCAATGCAGTTAGTTTTGAAAAGAAAAGAAAAAATAAATCCAAATGTAACAGAAAAAAATCGTCAATGGTACATCAGGAACGCAAAAAAAAAAAGAGATAAACCCTACACACAAGAAATATGAACACCTGGCTCCTTCTGTACCCAACAACAAAGGCGTGTTTCTCTTTAATTTTACACGTTCATATTTTTAAATATACAATTCTTAAATGTTGTCTTTACAGAGCCAGCTATGCGCTATTGGGGGGGAGCATTCCATCTGTGCTTTAAAAGAAACAAAAGAAAAATGAATTCAAAGGGCTTAAAGTGTTTGTTACAATGCTGGTTTTGTCTCTACACAATCTTCAAACCAGTGGGCTCGAGGTGTCTGCAGCTCCCTAGTAAGCACAGCGCAGTTACTGCTCCCAACCACCGGGGGGCAACAGATTCAATCAAGAGAGAAGATGACGAAGCTCGTATGCGTGTGCGCGCGTGTTTGCGTTTAGAGGAGGAATGACTGAGAAAGACATTAAAACCCCCCGAAAACAAAAGAAAGAAAGAAAGTCAAGGGGGGGTAATGTCCGTGCATGTGTGTGTGCGTTCCTTTAAAGTCACTAAGCAACTCAAACAAAATGTACATTTGCCAGTCCTGAGAAACCTCTGACATTAAGTGCCAACGTGCAAGATGAAATACAGACAAATTTCCTCCTTATTTTTTTTCCCCCATTTATTTTTTTAAACAGATGCTGTGGATTTTTATTTTATTATACAAGATCTGCAGAAAGAGACAAAAAAAAAACATTTTTCCTCCAACCAAACTAAGTGAGAAAAAATTGCGTGTAAACTTGGAAATACTTGCTTTTGTTGCACTAAAAAGGATGGGAGCAGAAAATATAAAGAACCACATCAGGGCAACTAGTGAGCCTCGGGATGGATGCCAGTTCGCAGCTGCAAAAATGACCATCTTCCCCTCTTTTTCTGTCAGTTAGTCCTCACAAACATCCTTCCATCTAACTCCACACAGTAGCATGACGCCTCTTCAAACAACTCTTTATTTAAAAACAACCCCCAAAAAAATCTGAAGGGAAAAAAAGCTTGTGAGAGGTGGGAGAAGGAAACAAAAACTAAGTCTAGAAGTTCATATACATATATTTGTGTATATATATATATACTTATATTTATACTGTGTCCCACTTCCTCTCCCTTCTCCGCTTATTTTATATTAAAATCCAATTTCATTTTCCCACTTCCAGACAGGTAACGAAAATAACAGGCAGTCAACAGGTAGAGAAGCCAGGGGGGGGAAAAAACAAACTGAACAGCCTCAAACATGGAGGGAGACGATAAAAAAATAATAATGAAATAAAATAAACGACAGTGCAGTTTATTTTTGTGGTTGAGGGATAATCCGTCAGCTGCAGCAAGATCCGAAATCGCTGAAGACATAGTGCCGGTGTAGAGCTGTAGAGGTGTCCAGGCAGGGTGTTAAAAGTGATGAACACACACATACGCACGCACACCCACACAGTCTCACACAAACACACACACACGGTTGGTTACAGTCTGTGGTTATGGTGTGTTAAAGTAGGTAGGGAGGAAGGCGGAGCAGGAGGAGGAGGAAGAGGAGGAGGAGGAGGAGGAGGAGGAGGATGAGGAGGACAAAGAGGAAGGGGCGGGCTGCTTTTAGTTGTGGATCTTGATTGCTTTCTCCAGGTAGGTGTAGCGACCTCTCTTTGGAGCTTTGTTGAAATGATCCAACCCTAGCCAGGGGCGCGGGTGGGACATGTTACCTGGAGAGGAGATGCGTCAGAGAGGTCATTACACGCCAAGGCTCTCTTTGAAAGCTATTATCTCTATGATAACTGAGGAATATTTAAGCATTTTTAGCTTAAAAGGAACAGTGTGTTGGATATGGTGGTATCTGAGGAATGCAACGGCGGCCGACGCCAAAACGCGAATGGCCCTCTCTGGAGCCAGTTGTTGTAAGAGTAGAGTGTGTGTAGAGTGTGTGTGTGTACATGGGAAGTGAGTGATGAAGCAAGAGAGAGAGAGGGCGACGGGAGCGAGTAACGTTGTCGACTCCGGCCCAAGTAGGAAAAGTTAACAGTGTTTGGTTTGTCCATCAGGGCTAGTGTTGAAACATGGCGGTGTAACAAGGCGGACTAGCGAAGAGGACCTGCTCCCTATGTAGATATAAACGGCTCATTCCAAACGTCACGAAAACACGATGACTCTTATTTTCAGGTGGTCAGACCATGGATCTATAATAAGACCTGGACACGGTGCCAAAGGCTCAGCCTTGCTTACAATCTTTCCCAGTGGCCACTCGTGGTATTGCAGCAAAAAAATCACCCAGCGGCCCAAAAAGCATTTCCCCCCTAGACCACCATTGTAAAAGATATGTCTGTAAAACTGTTGACAGGACACACTGAACTGCAAACAAGGTTGATTATGAATTTTTGATCAATGGAGGTTTTATATTTGTAAAACTTTCCTTGAGCCGAGAAAAGCGGTTTTAAAATCTGTGATGTCATCGCAATGTAAAGTCTATGGGCTGAGCGGGAACTCGTGGGAGAAACACTACTGCACATTTTCAGTGGGCTGTATACCCCGGAAGTAAACCCAGAAGCTTGAAAACGTTGCCGTTGCCGACACAGCAGGCTCTGGACAAATTGCCAGCAAAAAAGTTGAACTAGGCTCAACTAATACAAGCAAAGTAAAGTGATGAACCAGACCGTGTTAAAAAAATACACACACTGGTGTGGGCGTGAGGCAGGATTAAAACATAGAAAGGTTATAATGGCAGCAATTAATCTCTCCTCCGTCTCTGCGTTCACGAGGTAAAAAGCACAATTAAGATGTTCCGATTAAAAAGTATCAACCAGGAATGTGCTCTTGCATGAATTTCATTGGCCGAAAGTGCATCGCCGCATGATGATGTTGCAGAATAAGTGGACCAAAAGTAAACCTTTTGCCCCGGAGCCTCGTGCTGTACCAACGCAGTGGCCTCGTTTAAAGGATTGATCTCGCAGGACTGTCCTCGTGATGCATTTGCATGCTTTGGTTATAGCCTGTTGCACTCCTAAAGTTACTACCTTTAGTACAGTTACAGTAACAGAAGCAGTAAATACCTGGCTGTGGTTCAAAGTCCTTCAGGTTGACCTCATACTCGTCTTCAGTGATGTACTGATGCCGCCCCATCATCACAATCGCAAACTTGAACTGAGAACGAACACACACAAACGCATGTTACTTGACAGCCTGCCACTGTTTACCTGCAGTGTACTAAATACTGTGAAAATATTCAGACTGACTTCTGTCATTACTTATTCATTGTACATCACATTGAAATATCCATAAAACTAGAACTGAACCAGAATGAAAAATGAGCATCAAATATTCATCAGAAAACATTTAAAATGCACTCGATACAGACAATTTCCTCTGGTTGTGCAAACAGAGCGTGGTGTTGTACCTTCTCAAATTCTTTCTCCTGAATGTCCAGCATGGTCTGGATCCTCCTCATCACCTCCCGAAATGACTCGCCCTGTGGGGAGGGGGGGCAGGGGTGGTCAAGGAAGGAAACAACCAGACAAACACAGCATGAAGGTAACTGAATAATACATTGTGTTAAGTTCACACATGTGAACAAACAAGCACACACCTGTCTGATCTTGAGCAGGAAGGGGATCCCGAAGGTGCCGAAGACTTCCTTGTGGAAGTGAGCGACGGGGATTAGCATTTCACTGTCCTTGTCCAAATCCACCTGGTCCAAAGGAATCTCCTGAGTGAAGGAAGAAAATAGGAAGAATGAGAGAGAAGAGGTTTAGTTAAGTCGGTTACTAACTTTACAGCGGGCTACTCTGATTACTGGCTATGAAATGTGTGTGGTCAGTTCAAAATTTATTTTAGGAAAACAAATTCTGTAATTGTTAGTGGTTGAAGTTTTCGCCATGCTACGTCTGATGGCAAAGTAAAGCGGTGAAAATATTCTCAAGATATTGTACACTTAAACTGATATTGATTTTTTTTAGGTGGCTAAAATACATTTTTCTGCTCCTCCCGTCCACAGCCGCTTTACCTCGCCGTCAGACAGACCCCCTGACAGGGAACTGAAGTTGTTATATCGTGCTCTTCTAAGCCACCAGACTACATTCACCAAAACAGTAATTTTACATTGAATAACGTTGAAGTATACAAACAACCCCACTTCAAAAATCTGAACTAACCCTTTCAACAATTTCCAAACTGAGCACAGCTAACTTTGACGCAGTTAGTGCTAGCGTTCACATGATTCATAACCTTATTGATTAGCTTACTTTGGTAACCTATATCACTGCTTTTTATAACGGCTGAGTTGGCGTTTCCATTTGAAAAAACAAAACAGAAAACAGATAGACCCGCCCTTTAAAACCCGGCATTTCTGCACAGTTGCAGATAAAGATCAGGCTTCACTAACATTAGAATAAATATTATTTGGAGAATTAGATTCCAGTGGCGGCTGCTTAGGATTGTTTCAGACTCATGTGATTCAAACATTTCAACTAACTCCAAAGCACTGTAATGTCCTAAAGTCAAAAACTATTGAAAAAAAATTGTAATGTAGTCATTTCCAAAATTCACAGCCTGTTTTTATCTAACAAAATATTCTGCTTCAATCCATATTTTTTGGTGTTTAACCTTTAAAAAAACAACATATTCACTACAGTCAAAACCTGTTTGCTCTCCTGCTTGCCGTTCAGCCAGAAGAGTTTGGTTTTAAATTTGTCTTTAACAGATTATTTTGAAGAAGTAAAACCCTGAAATTATGTCTGCCAAAGTGTCTGCTTATGTGGTGGACCAGGTCAAAAAATATACCAGTGTCACGCTGATGGCCTGCTAAGTGGAAGAGTGACTAAAGGAGGAAAAATGACTAAAAATATACTAAAAAGAGGAGAGACACTAAAAGCAGACACACAGGGAACGCCTCACATACACACATACCTCTATTCTGAAGGTGCGGCTGGCAGCCGGAGATAAACATTCTAGCAGCTCGTCCTCCTGGTGAACCCCGATGATTTTATAGCTTACTATCTCTAACAGCCTGCAGGAGGAGGAAGAGAGGAGGAGAGACAGAGGGAGGAAGGATTAATACACTACAGCAGCTTTTCAAAGACAAACTGATTTCTCAGAGCAAAAAAAAAAATCTAATTAAACAGGGGATAACATAGAAAAAAGGACCTTGCATGACAAAAAGATTAAAAACAGTTAAACAAATTCAGACTGACAGCCAACTATACAGGCTGAAATTGACCAGACTGAACTCTCTGAACTGGTCCTGACCCAACATACACTGGGGGAAAAACGTTTGTGGTCTTAAGATTGCATAAAAAAACAGCTGATATTTCATTTAAATGTTGGGCTGTGGCAGCATTGTTTTCTTTCTCACCACAGTGAGCTGACATTTCACCTCAGCAGAGCAATTAACCACCATTTAAGTTCTTCACATTTTAATTTTTTTTTAAAAACAAGAGTACAATCGGGGGTGGGAATCACCCCCTTCCCCATGATACGATATTATCACGATATGATCTTATTGAGATTTTAAACATTTTGCGAGTATTGCAATAACATATATTACAATATATTGCGATTTACTACCTTTTTCGACTCCAAATTATGCAGTTTGTCAACATCTGTTTAATTTAATAAGATAACAGTTTTCACTCTGTTCATCTCAGAGTTTTTAATCCACGTATCTTGAGGTTAGGGGTCAAGGGATCCCTTTGAAAATGGCCAGTTTTTCCTCGCCAAAATTGAACGTAATTTGGGTCATTACTTAGCTTTGTTCCCGACAAGCTAGCATGACATGGTTGGTACCAATTGATTCCTTAGGTTTTCTAGTATAAGACACCAATATCTTCACTCTAGCTTTAAGACGGAGCACGCTACAACCTCTGAAAGACAGAACAGCGGCTGGTCCTGCCGGCGGGCCGACAGATTAAGAGGTTAAAAGTTTATTTACTAAAAGATGGACACTTGACATCCGTGTATTGATGCAATACTGCCACGCAAAATATCACGATACTATGCCGTATCGATTTTTTTCCCTCCCACAATAAGTACAATTATTACTGAAACTGAGCAATAGCGCTGGGACTGTTTCCTGTGGAGGTGAAATACCGCTACTACTCCTTTTTTTAATTTCATAACGTTCACCATCAAATGCCCAATAAAAGCTTTAAAATGGCTGTTCAGTGTAATAAACTGATTGTAAGCAGTGACATGAAGTATTATGTTTGCATTAATGAAAACAGAGCGGAGCAGATGAGAGAATTAAGTTTGCCGTCTGATGGAGATCAGTGGTCATGATTCAACCAACTGGTAGACATTGTTTTATTGTGTTAACCTTCTCAGCCATAATTCAGTCAAACACACTGAAACACACTCGTGCAGGGTGGATACCTGAGCTTCTCGGAGCCTTTTTCAGAGAGCTCCACTGCCTTTTTACATTCTTCCAAAAGGTCCCGCACACAGCCGTGCTTGTCAGGGTAGAGGGTGATCTCCTGCAACAAACACACATGCACAGTTTACGTCTGTGCTGGAATCACACAAAACATTTGACTTATTATTATGTGTAATGATATATTCCTCAGGGGGAATGAGTGTGAGACTGACACGCATTGTGTAGCTGTTAAAAGTGTGTGTTAGTGTGTGTGTGTGTGTATTACCTCCTCTCTGAACTGGCTGTTGAGCCATATGGATTTAAAACTCCTCCTGTTCTCAAAGTCTGTTATCTTCATCTTCAACTGTGGATGCGTGAAGAGAGAGAGAAAAATATAATTATCAGAAAAAAGTTTTGCTGAGTGTCTGGGAAGTTTAACGGGTGGCTGGCAACACCCTGTGGTCAAATGTGTTTCCATAACTCAGATCCCACAGGTTCCAATCAAAATTAAATGTGTGGTGCAACTGTGCGCACACAATACAGAATTATCCATTTGCAGAAGGATCTCCCTTCATACTTATCTGTACAGCTACAAAGAAGTTCTGTAAGCTGCCAGAGAGACTACTAACTAACTACTAATACTAACTGTTTTATTTAAAATAATAACATACTGATGAAAGATGATGAACGCCTTGTTCATTTCTCGAGGTTTGTCTTTTTCTGACACAGGGAAGTCTGCCTTAGCTTACAGCTCGCTAAGGCCCCGATCAGACAGAGTGCATTTTAGCAGCCTGGGGCGGCGTTTTTCCGTAATTGTTTTCAATGAGAGTGAAGCGTTTAGCGCGCTGCTTTTGCATTGCCGAGCGCCTCACGTTTTTACAGGAGCCCTGAACTCAGAGCGGAAAAGCACCCAATGTCATTAGCATTTTCTCTCCATGTGGTGACTTTGTATGTCTTCATCAACCATGGTTATCATAATCTGAACACAAAACAGTTGGCCTGGAGGCTGTTGCTGGATAACCGACGCTACTGTACATAACGTTACCAACTGTCGCTACCACGATCTGAACAGAAAACAGCAGGAGGTAAATTAGTGTGGTACTTTAGATTTCGGGTAAGTTCTTTTCATTAGTTTAAACTGTACAATGAACTACTTGGGTAGCGTACAATTCGTGGTTTGTATTAAGACAACATTAGCACTCATTTGGTGGTTGCCTGGCAGCAATATAAAATAAAAGGACGCGGCAAACTACAAAGAATACCCTGTCTGGTTTTCCACCTGCAAAACGCGCTCTGTGTGATTAGAGCCTAAGATAGCTACTATCCACTAGGACCCTCTACTACGAACTAAGTCGCATCATAATGAGCATTTGGCCTGGCACAAGATGAAATATTAATGGACGTTGAAAGTAGGGCTGCAACCAAACTATTTTCATTATTGATTAATCTTACAATTATTTTCTCAGTCAATGAATTAATTGTTTGGTCTATAAAACATCAGAAAACAGTAAAGAAAGGCACACCGTATTATCTTGGAGCACCAGTTAAAAGCCATTACATGTCTTATTTTGTCCGACCAACAGTCCAAAGGCCAAAAACATTACATTTACTATAATATAAGACCAAGAAATGCCCGAATTCTTATATTTGAGAAACTTAAACAAGATCTGAATGAAATAAACACGATGAGCAACGTGAGAAAAACGACAAATTAAGAAAGAAAAAGACAGATTTCAGGAATTGCTTGAAACATTGAAACTACCTTTTTGGCTCAATAGCAGCTGTCTTGAGCCAAAATACATTTCCAAAAACTTGTGGGGAAAAAAAGAAAAGAAAAAATACTAAACACAAGAAGTCCCAGAGTTGGCAAACCGTTCCTACCTGCTGATAGTAGAGTTTCTTGGGCTGCCGAGGCTTGAAGAATTGCAGCAGGTCCCGCAGTGTTCCCTCATAGTTGTGTCTGAGAGGATTCCCTGGACCGTCCCTGTACCTGGCCACCACACCACCAGGCAGGGGGGGAGGACCACCGAAGGGAAGAGAGAAGGATGACAGGAGAAGAGAAACAGAGGGTGGAAAACAGAAGAGAAGGAGGAGAGAAAAGAAGTAGAGGTGGATGAACAGGAGGGGAAGACGAAAAAATTCAGAGAGATGCAGAGGCAGAATAGAGGACGAATGGAGGGGGAGAGGAGGAGGAGGTCGGAGGAGGAAGAGGAGGACGGGAGGAGGAGGAGGACGGGAGGGAGGCAGAGTGGGAGGAGTTAGAGGAAAACAACAAAGAAAGGTGGGGGGGGACAGGTTACGCAACATTTCTACTGACAACTGCAATTAATCAAATCAAAGGCAAACATGACACAAGCTGTGAGAATGAGAACTGGGCATATAAAGGTTTCGTATTTCTTTCTATACCTCAAGCAGGACGTCAACATTTTGATAATTATTATAACGTGTACATAACGTGTGAATGGGTGCACAGCATCTAAAAGAAGCATTTTAACTAATATTTAGTCAACTGTCTTTAACTGTAAACCAGCCTGCTTTTGTTTATGGTGCTTTTAGTGATGCTAGCTCATTGGCATTGTCATATGCTGCAACATGCACTAATAGTAGCATTTCAGGAAAGTCTGATGATTATTGTGATAAAGCCATTTATCGTGTTATTGTTGCCACAATAATCGTAGCATGAAAACTTTATACCGGCACATCCCTAATTATTACCTTGAAATGACTTTGTATCAATGTTACACCATTAATCATTTTCAAACATGGCAAGTTAAGCTTTCATGCTTTTTAAATAGGAATAATTAGTCCACAGCAAAGGCATAAGCAGTCAATTACAAAACAAATACTAAACTCTCCCATGGTACCCCATCTTTTTCTTGTCTGATATACCAGTTTTATATTAACAATAAGTGCCATTCCTTTTATTCTGCCTGGCTTAGCATACAGTGAGAAGAACCGTGATCAGTATTGTATTTTTAATGTTACTACACACCTCAACTACATTCACGCAGTATGCACCTCTTTGACAAGACTATTATTTGTGTGTGTGTGTGTGTGTGTGTGTGGATGAGACAAGCCTCCTACCCCTGTGACTTGAAGAACTGCAGCAGCATGGGATCTGTGTTCAACCTCTGCGCTACTGTCTTGGCCACCTGACAAACAAAGAACACAACACAAACATTACAAGTGGGGAACACCGCAGGCCTGTCAGATTTAATCTGTGTCTGCTAACTGAAATGCCAACAGGGGGGATTACAAGGAAAAAGTGGAAAAAGTGGAAGAAGGCATTTAAAGACAAGATTCATAATACATCAAGCTCAGAACTTGGCAGGTTTTGATAATTCAGAGCATCAAACGAGAACTTTTAAAAAAGACATTTTAAAGATCCAATACCTGATTGTGTTTTAGGGCACAATAGTATCCCCTTAAGTGTCCTCCCCATTCATGGCTCATGTTTCATATTAAATAGCAGTCAATTACCAAAATAAATTACAGGTTGCCGAGTTTCACCAGACCAATTCAACACATGAAAACTAGATTGAATTAAAAAAAAATTGAATTTAAGCAGCTGCTGTATTCCCTGCGATTTACCTCCTTATTTTCCTCCCAAATTTCAAACATTTATTCAAAGTGCCTGAATGGCCCATACCTGAAAATAGTTCATGCGGTTAGAGAGTGTGACCACGAAGCCAGGGTCGTTGTGGATGGTCTTGTCACAGAAAATGACGTCCACCCGGTGGTAGAGATCCCGGAAATACTCCTTGGCCGTAGGCAGCTCGCTGCTGTCGTTCTCTGGGTCGTCCCTTTATGATTGGAAGAAGGTGGGACAATGGATAAGTTGAGTTACAGAATTTGCAATGTTGACAGGAGTGGGCAGAAAAGACAATGGGAGCAAAGAGTTGGTAGACACAGATGTGACGGGGAATCAATTCCTCTAAATGTACACACTCTTCTCCCAACTCTCTGTATTTCATCAGATATACCAAGTGACATGCAAGTCCTCTGTCTGCCTCTCTGGTTTTATTAGGACAAAATACAACAAGAGGCACTGTGCAAAATCAAATCATATAAGTTCAGGTTAAAGTGACGTGATTTTTTTGGGAACAAACTAAAGTTCTGTTTACATTCAGTGTAAAGGCCCTGACAGACCAAGAGTTTGGGGCCGACGGTGAGCGTCTGTCGCACTAGTTTTTGTGGTGTATTCCGCACCTTTGGCTCTAGTCTGCCCGAGTCTGAGTTTTTTTGGGACAATTCAGCATGTTGAATCTGCGGCGGAGCTCATCGGTGAAAGAAATCACTGATTGGCTGTCCCTCTTAAGCGAATCAGTGCACGAGAAGAGACACGGAAGTGACGAAAAGCAAGCAAATGAGTACAGTCAAGAGGACAAACACAGAAGGCTCTTCTGTTTCATCTTCATCTCATCATTCCAATACACGGATATTTTCACAGCAACATGGCCATCTGGAATGAAGCTAAGTGGTGAGTGAGAGTGGTGCGGAAATGGTCGGCCAACGCCGCTTTGATTCATGTACATTTCATAACAATGGCTTGTATATCCGCCATTCTTGGTCTTCCTGTTTCCCTTTTTGACTGACGATTATGGACTAACGTGACCTGCTGGTGTGGAAAGTTCTATCATCTCACGCAGGCGCAGAACGTATGTGGTAGTTGGCAGTCGGCTGTAGTCTTTGCGGTGTGTTCAAGTGCAACTTTTTGGCCAAGACAAATGCGAAATGAGGCGACGCAGCTAGTGGCCTTCATTGCCGCTACTTCTTTGATGTTGGCTTGAAGTGTCCCCAGCGTATTACATGTGGTGAGTGCATTTCCTTCCCCAATGGACATTACATTTTTTATTTAAAAATCTAAAATTGTTAACATTCATGATAACTTGCTTGCAGTCTTCTTCACTGCCTTTTTTTTGGGTATATTGCAACGTTTGTTGGCGCTTGACCTCCATGAACTGTCGATTAGCAGTACTAGTGGACAAAACCTCCACAGAGTACCTTTGATTCTACATGTTTGTCGTGATATAATGTTCACAGCTGACATAAAAACAACTCAGCCATGCAGCTGTTAAAATTCAAAACATATTGCGATATAAATTAGCTCACACTGCGCGTCCCAAATGTAATAAACACAGAAAAAAAAAAAAAATTGGTCTTACTTCTGGAAGACAATGATGTCCCCGTCCATGAGCTCATCCAGGGCCTTGTCCAGAGAGACATCATAGTCCTGTATCCGCTCCGTTAGATTGGGCTTTACTTCCTGTAACACACAAGGCATCATGGGAAATGTAGTCAAAATGAAGCCGTCTGCTAAGTGTAGGAGTATTTGGTTAAAAATGTGTAAACACGCAACTACAGAAGTGTGAGAAAGAGAGAGATGCTGCATATGATAGTCTGCAAGTGTGCACAGGAGAGTGTGTGAGTCGAAGCTTGTGTGCCGGAAAGAGGAGCATGTGAGTGTGAAGGAGCCAGTGAAGAGTGAGAACAAGTGAGAAAAAGGCAGAGGAATGTGCCAGCAAGGGAGCACTACATAAATAGATCACCTCATAGAGGATAAGGCTAGTTTCCTGCTGAAACCCTGCTCTCTCACACATGACTGGTAGAAGGTCTCCTGGTACAGGGAGAGAAGAGCAACAGAAACACAATTTAATCTTTAAGTTCAAGGCATTTTTAAGTAAAGTATGACAGTGTGTGTTGAGCTTTAAATAGACTTGGACGTTGCCACCACTTACTTATTTTGCAGGATATAGGTGTGTAGATATGTCCACAATAATTTAAGCTTCTGGTTTTGGGGTCGTACATCTTCAAGAACAACATGACATCATCTAAAAAGAAAGAGACAAAGACATTGTTGCTACAAACCATATCAAAGAAACCGCTTAAATGACCATAACTTGAAGTTCTTAAATTTCCAGGGCTACTCAAGTTACACAAAACTACCCAAAATTACTCCTATTATATTACATTCCTCAGTGTTTCCCACGATGTTAACACTTATCAGCCCAGTGATCACAACCTGTCAAGCAGCATTTCTAGTATTTCAAGTTGCAGTATGTCTGTGTCAACACAAACGCAGTCAGTTTGAATCTATTACAACCTTGAAAATGAAATGGAGGAACGATGTAGTGGTCATGCTGCGCTGCCATAAGCTTTAACGTTTTCACCTAAAGAACAAGTCACTGAGCTCTTTAAATCAAACACCATTAACAAAATAATGTGTAGAAACACTGCTGAACCAGACACTGGGCTGGATGAGGGTTGACGTGCGGGACTTACGGTCTTTGTCGAACTTGGGTAATGTGGCCCCGCTGGCCGCCATCTCTGGATCCACCGTCTCGAGGAATATTGTCCAGGGGTTCTCATTGTCGCTCAAGTCGATCATCTGAAACGTAAACATGCACCAACTTTTAAAAACAAAATCCATATAGACGACAGGGGTATACATCAACATTTTTAAGCACTGGCCCCACAGGCCATCATGCCCCTAAATATGGTGGCCAAAGTACATTTTTTGATGGCCCAAATGTAAACCTAAACTTACAGAAAAGGCAATTTAATGCAACTTAACACGGCCTTCTTCCTTAACTGTGACATTAACAGAATGAACATATGTAATTATTGATTTAGATGAAAACAAGAACTTTTGAACAAATCATGATAACGTTGTAATATACCTTTGATCAATATAAATTTTTACTGACTAGATAATGAACACAGTGATGTAACTCAATGGAACCTCTGTTAATGTTAGCCGTTAGCTCCGTTATTTAACCAAGCAGGACTGTGTTGCCCACCGGCTGCTATCAACTAACAGCCACTAGAAAGCATTGATGCCGATCTCTTGATCACATCCCTAAAGATAACTCCTCTTTTAAACTTCACAAATCAGCCGTTCCTTATCTACTGCGGCGCTTTCAAAGTGAGCGACAGGAATAAATAGAAACAGGGCGTCTGACAAAGGTTCAGTCGCGCTGTGCAGCGCTGCATCACTTGGGGCCAGTTAGAACATTCCAATAGGAAACAATGCAATCAAACTGATTTTGTCGCGTTCAATATACAGTTTATGGTTAGGACACAGACACCGTAATCTCACTGAGACTCAGTCTTATTCTCATTCTCAAGAGAGACTTGACAAAACGTTGTGGCCACAGAGGAACCCAAGTTTACTGAGTAGCATGATTGAGATGTCTCACTATGGGATACACCCCCTCACGTATTCACAGATCCTGCATCCACACTGTGTGAGGTAAGCTAAATTAAACATGTCCCGGAACTATATATGTACTGGATGCACCGTAACGATACAGTGGTAGCTTCTCACCTGACTGTAGGTAAAACAGCTAAGACGAAAAGGATTCCAAAAATGTCGAAGGTTGCACCCACAAACAGGCCATGCAGACACAAACACTTACCGACTTGCTGCAGTCGGCCTCGTAGTCGAGCATGGCGGGCCGCTTGGTGCCATTGCTCCGGGCCTGCATGGGCCACAGCCTCATCTGGTCCTGTGGGAAACCCTGCAGCAAATCAATAGGTGAGTTTAATTTAATTTGTGAAAAGGGAACAGAAAAGCCAAAAAGGTGGACAGTAGCAACATGATGGGAGAAAAACAAATCAAGCAGATAATGAGAAGGATGTGAAAGAGGTTCACAGGAAAGGAGATAATAGTCATGACAGGACTCCAGATTACAACCATTTAGCTGCATTTAAGACTATTTAAGACTAAAATGTTATTATTTATTTATTTCCCCGGTCACTTATTAACTGTTGATCAATGGGAGGGAGAATTAGTGCGAGTGTGCACACAGTACATGTGTTTTGCTCTACACAGGTGATTGGCTGTCTGGTTTACATATTATAGGCAAACAGGAAAATCAACGAGCCTTCTCTCTCAGAAAGAGGCTCACGTGTTGAGAGCAGTGACTCGATATACAGTGTATGTGGGATGAATACATTTCAATAATACATTAGTTGCATTTTTTTTTCTCTCACCATGGTCTGGGAGAGGGTCTGGACAAACTCTTGCAGCGTAGAGCTCTTCAGGACCTTGAAGACTGTGTACTTCACCTTCTCCTCATCATACATGTCGTTGCCCTGATGACCACAGAACTGGTCCTCTGTTACTATCTGTCAAGAGGAAGAAGAAAGCAAGAAGAAAACAACCTTAGTGAATGACTGACTGGGCCGAGGACATGGAAAGAGAGAACCAAAAGCTTGGGAGGGGAAAGGCAACACAATAGACAGACATCTGTCAGTGAAGTGTCAGATCACTGTAAATGCATTTATAAATAATTTTTTTCCCCCACACATTTCAAACTGCAAGAGGAAAGTCCATATCGTAAACACCATGTTTTAATCAAAGTTAGCAGTCAGTTAGTAACTGAGGGCACATAATAGACTTTTCAGATTTAGTCTTAGCCACAATAGAGATGTCACAAGAACCGATACTACGCTACCAAGTCGATGCCAAAGAATCTTAAAATGTGATGGTACTCGTTTTTCTACAGTACTGCAGGTACCGGGGAGGCTCGAGTCTAAAGCTTGATTTATGCTTGCTGCATCTGCAAGGGTTGCGAGTGTCTGCACAGCCAAAGGGACGTCACACCATCAGACAAGGCCCTTGGCGGGGGTTCCATGCATCTGGTTTTTGCTGAGATCAGTTTAAACGGAAAAAAAAAAAGTCTCCTCCTATTGCCCCTCCAGAGAAAAGTAATAAAGAGAAATTAACCTTTTGTACTGACTTCATACTTCGCTAAATGATATAAAAGGCAGAGCCGCTGACATCTTTGAGCAGGATAAACCTTTTTCTTTTAACAAGCCGTTTCCTTATTATCACTCGTTGCTCTTCTCACCATCTCAACCACACTGTGACAGCCGCAGCTCAGCTAGAGTGCCTGCTGCTGATAGGTCGCCCTCAGTCAGAGAAAACAACTGTCAGCTCTGCTTGATAGAAAGGTTTAGTTGGCTATGTTGTTGTTCACTTGGAGAACCCTCTGCTAATATAATGTCACAATAATATTCTTCTATTATTATTATTTCAAAAGGTAAAGATGTATTGATTGAGTGCTGATGCAAACCCCAAATAGGCCTGGTAATTTTTGGACACAAGATTTGTATGTTTAATCTGTTGGTCAGCTAAATGGTAGTTTCTGTCCAGCTATTAAACATATCCAACCACTTTTGCAAGTATTTTCATGTTAAAAGTCCATTAAAGCAGCACATTTTGCTCAGTTTCATCTTGTATTAAAGGGTAACTTTGTATGTTTCAACCTTGAGCCTATTTTCCTTTTTTTTGTGTCAAAGTGACTAATGGGGACAACAGTTTCTGAAACTGGTCCAGTATTGAGGGAGAATGCTGTAACCGGCACTGTGAAATGAGCTGCAAGGGCAAGTGAACAGCGTCAATGTAACGTTACGTCAACTTTCTTGTTTTTGCCTCTGACAGGCTCAGATTGTTATTATAAGTGTCTGACAACATTAAGGAAAGGACCCTACAGAGAAAAAAAAGTCTTTCCATGATGTCACACTTATAATAACAACCAGAGCCTGTACACGGCAAAAACAAGCACTTTTAGTGGACGTAAATGACGGTGCCAGCTTGCCCTAGTAGGATGACACTGCAGCCCGTGAGCAGCTGCCGTCTTCAGCACTCTCCCGCAATACAGGACCAATTTCAGAAATTGCTGTCCCTGTTAGTCAGTTAGACACAGTAACGTGGGAACGTGGATTAAACATGGAGATCTTGGTATGGTCACATCCACGGCAACACAAGATACATTAAGTCCCATCTTAATTCCAACTCTTAGCAGTTATGTACTCTTGCAGACTTAATGTAATGAGCAGCACATCCCTTGCATCACAGTATGTAAGACCAAAGCCTGCCAAGGGCCCAATCTGCTGGTTTGGCACCTCTAGCACTACACTGCCTTACCTACTTGTACAGCACTGCAACAACAATGTCAGGAAAACTTCTAGGTTCCTACTGTACCTTCCAGTATGGGAAGCCCAAAGCCCAAGTGAAACCCAAATTGACGATGTATACTCTTAACAATTACTACTTGCACCAAGCATGTTGCACCAGCAAAGTCTGAAAAGCATCACAACACCTAAGAGCACTTAAACAGCAGTCCTGGTTTCCTACCTGGACCTGCATGTAGAGGTGAGCCTCTTGGCGCTCCTTCCTCTTCTGTGCCTCCACCCTTTTCTCCTCCTGCAGACGCTCCACCAGCTGCTGCGGGATGTCCACGTCAGTCATTGGCAGGAGCACCTCGCCTGGGATACAAGGAGAGATGCAAGTGAGAATCATCGAGCGGACAGAGCCATTAAGACCGTAAACTTGAAGGACAGTTTAGCTTCAGGAGAATATTTCAGTTGTTTATGGGACTGCCTCTCCAGCACCAGCTTGTGTTTAATATAAGCCAGAAAGGCAGACACTTACTGAGCTTGGACTCACGGATGTACACCAACATGTATGCGTTGGTGCAGTGGCGCACTGAGAGGTCATCATCATGTCCGCCATAGTTGTGCTCTATGGCCTCCTCCTTGGTGCACCGCGACACCACGTCATCATCAAACTTGCACCACTGGGAGGGAGAGAAGGAGTGATAGACAAAGTGGGGGAGGGAGGTGGATGTGACAGAGGTAAAGTGCGGTCAAATGGAGAGATGAGGAGGAGAGGGGAGGAAGAGGAGGATAAGGACAAGAGGGGAAGATGGGGGCAAGGAAGGAAGAAAAAGAGAAAACCAAAGAGCAATTAAGACAATTGTTTATGTCAGGCTTTCAGTCAACCCCAATATCAACTAATTTCCCTGATAATCTTATGTTATAATATCGATAAACTTCCCTTTGTCTTCCTCTTAGAAGGATAACTAGTACAGGGGTGCTCAACCAGTTGACCGTGTCTATCAATCACAACAACAATACTCTAACACTAACATGTCCGTGTGACAGACAGGAGCTCAGCAGGTGATTGGGAGTGGCTGAGGGTGTTGGGTGTGTAAGAAGGTTTTAGACGTACTACTATTTGACCCTAGCAACTATCAGTATTATTAGTGCAAAAAACCCCAACACTGCCCACAGAATTTTTGGTGTAAAGTGTATAAAAAATTGTCCTCACTATTGGTTCCTTGACACTGACTTTGCCGTCTCCTTTTGGGTTAAGATAGACGACGTAGTGACCGCCATGGTTGTCCCCGCTGTGCACAAGCACGGCGTGCAGGATGTAGTTGGCTGGGTCCTTGGAGTCTGGCTTCTGAAGGAACTCATCCAGGGGTAACTGATCCGGAAACTCAAACCTATACAGAAAAGAGGAGAAAGGAGAAGCAGAGAAGAGTGATCGAGGGGAAGTGTGAGAAGAGGGAGAAATGGAAGATGGAAAAGGAGGATGAGAGAGGCAGGGAGGAAGAAGATAGGAGATGGCAGTCAGGAGAAAATGGGAGAGAAAGGCAAGAGGCAAGGCAGAAAAAAAAAATAAGAATGAGAGAAGAAAAAAAAGACGATCGAAAAGGGTCAATATTAAGATGAGGAACAACATATAAGCACAATAAATAAAGCATGAGTTTAAGCTGTCATGATTCAAGTTCAACTGCCACTGCACAGCCACAGTCTGGATGTGTGTGTGTGTGTATACATATACAAAGCCCTTAGGGGGCCAGGTGCCGGTGGCAGCGTCACACGGATGACTCAGAGCTTGTTGAGCTGCTTCAGAGGAAAATTAGCTATTCTGGACGGCTGCACATGTGTGTTTGAGTGTTCCGAAAGTGTCACATTATCCTGGTGGATTATTAAAACACCATTAGCTTCCACAGAGCTTTACACAGAGTGATACGGCCTACAGGAAACACTCTCAATGACTCACTTTCTCACTTGTTTTAGTGCAGGAGGTCAGGGCATGCTGTTCAGAGTGCTGCCGTTTCTGGAAATAGACTGCTCCTTTAACCTATGTTAATAGACCCTTTACAATTTGCAAATAATGATGACGTACATAAGTGTGCGCACGTGCAATAGCTTGTCAAGCTAAATGCCAGAGCATTAACCACCGATCAGGAATGCAACCTAAACAAATTGACTTTCAAGATCCGTGTGGTCTTAGTGAGTGGGTAGAATACATTAGCAAGTGGCCCAATATTTCGTGGCCAGACAAATACAAGTATTTGGTGGAGAAACCTAGCATGAAATGTTACACCAGCGAGAAATTAGGAGCATACACTAGATGCTTACAAATGCATTATCTGTGGTCATTTAGAGAAAGCCAAATACCATGACAGACTCAGAGTTTTGAGTTTATTGAGTTTTTAAAATGGGCGCTACTTGCAGCTAGGGAGGTGTTTTGGTTTAACAAGTGACCATGTTAACTGGTGACTCTCAGCCGAATGCGCCGTGGTTGCTCGTAGTGACGGCAACTGTTGAAAACATGAACATAACATGTAGGTGTCCCCCTAAAAGCCTTCAATCAATTTTCAATCAATCAATCAAATATGTGTTTAAGTCAATATGAGCAACCACGGATGCATTTGGCTGAAAGTCACCAGTTAACGCCAGTACCGTGCATGCGCATATTATTGATAACGTTAGCTGTAAAAAGGTCTATATGGACCAGACCATCTCTAAATGTATGTCTAACCACCAGCCACCGACGCACTGTGTGAGAGATCGGATTCAAGCAGGGCAGTGTATGTGTTTGTAAAGTAATATACAAGTAAGATTAATAGAAAGAATGAACGTGTGCGAGTGAAGTTTGGTGTTTTTGCTCTACCTGTCATTAATCTTGATGTTTTGGTCGGTCTGTGGGTCGTACATGAACCTCATCAGCTGCAGATGGAGGATCGGAGGGAAGGTAAGGAACTTCACCCCCTTCTCTGCTTCCTGTAGCACAAACAAACGTGTCAGGCATCTGGTCAGGACATCCCATTGACATTCATTCTCCAACCCTTAACGTTTGCAGCATTAAGTAACTTATTCCAACTAGATTTTCACATTCACATTGTAAAGTCAACAGGGTCCTGCTTCATCAGTTAATTACAGCTTTCTTTTTTCAAATTAGCATAAATACCAATTGATATAGCAAAAATAAATAAAACGTAATGTAAGCAAACTAAAATAAACAAGAACAAAAAAGACGCATAAATAATTTAGATCCAGTCCCTGTGAAGCCTCACCTGCAGGCCATGCTCTCCTGCGTCGTATTTGTTGTCGCCGTCTAACTGTTCGGTTGCAACATAATCTTTGAATGACTCGAAGACTGTAAATAAGCAGAAAGCACAGATGAGATCAAGAGAACATTCATTCTGGTAAATTCAAAAACAGGTCTTGTATACTGTAAATAGCAGTGAACAGACTCTTGCAGCAGGAAACAACATCTCTTCAATGAGGGTGAAAAGTCAGTCAAATCAGATGTGCTGCATGTGATTTCGCTGACTTTTCACCCTCATGTTCCATTGTTTGAGAAAAGCCATGAAGTTGTGTTGATACTCACTGTTCTTCTTTCCTTTTATGCTAAGCTGGATGTCATAGTAGTCCTCTATCCGCTCTGACCGGTAGTCCACATGCTTGCACTGGATATATGACTAGAGAGTAACACATACACACACGGGTCATATTGTATAATACAATTGGCAAGTCAAAAATATTATTTCTAAGAGATTCACTTCTTGATTTAACCTCCTTCTATTCTTAAACTGACTTTGTTCCTGGCTACATCCTGTGCTAAGTTAGACTACTTCACATCATCACTGTTACAGCACTGTTTACATAATGCATGCTGTGCTGGCTTTATTGTGTACTTGAACTTCAACAAATAAAGAGAATCATTCTCATTCTTAAAAGCTACGTCTTTTTGAAATGTAACTCAGGGTAGGCTGATGAAATTTATTACAACTACACAAAACGTGTCCGTAATCATGAGGACAAGTCAGACAAAGAAGAGGTAGAGAGAAAGAGAGAGAAAACATACCACCATCTTTCCTCTGAAGAGCTTAGGGATTGTTCCCTCAACACAGGTGCCTTTCATTTTGTTCTCCACATTGTCCAGGAGCTGAAACACACACACACACAAGTCAGTAATTGTGCAACATGCATACATACACACCCACATTCTTTAAGAGAGTATGAGAGAACTCACCACTCTGCACAGCTCCTGTACATCATGTTGCATGAAGCTATCTAGTGTTTCCCATCTTCACACAGGAAAAAGAAAACACAGCAAGGCAGTTAGATGCTATGCTCACAGACCAGGAGAGAGTTGTGGCTGGTAACCATTTAAAATTTTACTGAAAAATTATATTTAACAGTCTTAAAGTGTCAAAAATCATCTGGCCAAATCATGGAACATCAGGAAACATCATACAAAGTAATGCAAACTAAGATTTTTTTCTGATGTTATTCAAACCGAGAAAAGTATCTTTGATGTTTTGAGCATTTCAATGCAAACAAGAAAATACAGAGAAAATGTACACCACTGAGCCAAAAACACTAAATACTGGTTGTACTTCTCATTCTAGCCTCCATCTATGTCACCTTAAGTCAAAACACAGGTGAGCTGTCAATAAAGAAAGTCTGCACTACCCAAAGGACTTGGTGAGTTTCTTGGTGCCGACGGGTTTGTCGCTGTGTTGCAGCTCGTAGAAAACCCTCTGCAGTGCCAGGGGAACGCTCTTGGACGAGTCGTCGCCTTCTGTGGGCATCATGTACACCGCCTGGGAAGAAGATTCACACCACGATTAGTTTTAGACAAGAATCAGAATCTTTATTTATTGCCAGGTGTATCAGGTATACACTAGGAATTTGCTTTGGTTAGTTGGTGCAAATAAACAGTAAAAATAATAGAATAATTAAAAAGTTAAAATAAAATAAATATAAAAAAATTTAAATTCTACTAATACAATATAAGATATAAACAAAAAATAAACATATATACACATAATATAATACACTTAGAGGGAGGTTACGAATTTTCACCATTTGTGAAGAAATGTACTACAGTATATTTAAACTTTGTTATTTTTAGGGATGCACCGATTTTACTTTTTCAGTTCCGATACCTATACCTGGTCTTTGGTTATTGGCTGATACCGAGTACCAATCTGATACCAGTGTTTAATTAATAAGCTGTATGCCTCACTGTGGGGAAGTGACTGGGATCATTCTTTTATGTGAAAGGCAACATCAGGTTTGGCTTAAATATTGCTTTCCTAACTTTGACAAAATGTAACAAATAAATACATAGATATAAATTTACTGAATTGTTATTAATTATTTAAATAATTAATTGTACTCTAGCAACTTGAATTACAATTCCAGTATATAATGTATATAGTCTATACATATAGAATTGACTAGATCGGCCCCATTGTTACCGATACCCGATCCAGCTATCTGATCCGGTATCGATCCATCCCTTGTTATATTCATGACAAGTAAAATGTACATTTTCAGAGGTTCGGTTGGAAAAAGCTATGAAACTGGATTAAGACTATAAGGGCCTCAGTGAAATCAGATGATAGTGGTAGCAGTGCTACAACATTGATAAACAAAAAAGGAAAAGCAGCAGCACACAGAGTAGAACTATACACCACATATGCAAGTTGTGAATTTCAGTATATATATTTCAATATTTAGCCTATATTTGAGGTTGGCCTTCAATATTTGTGATTGGAATTTGGCACCAGCCCCGAGCTAAAATATGCAAGTGGCTGCTAGATTTGCTTCACTGCGCAGCCAAAAAAGCAATGGTAACCTATTTAGTGGCTGGTAGATTTAAGAATCCAGCAGCCACAGTGGCAGGTGGTCAAAAAAGTTAATTTCTAACACTGACACATGTCAACATGTGGACAAAAGGTACAAACACACACAAACAGAAAAAAAGAACTGAGGCTCTAGTGCACACATTTACACAAATTACACAAGCTAGTTTAAGCTTAACAGCTTAAGCCAATGCACAAAATGAACATGTAAAAATAGACACTGCGCCTCATACAAAGACAAACTCCATACCCGTCGTAGCTGGTTGGTGAAGAAGAGTGTCTGTAGCAGGCTGTTCATGTAGCAGGTAGCTCCCTGGTTCTTTAGTCCAACATAGCCTGTGTGTTTCTTAGAGTCCCATCTGGTTACAGAGAGAGAAATATGATGTTATTGTTATAATTCATAAAACCTAAACAGAGAAAATTAAACATGGGACCACTGTAGAAAACCCAACCCAGAGAGAATTAAAGACCCCAGAGAAAATGAAGAGCTACGTACGCCACTCCATGTGGGGCATCTGCCTGGACATAGACTTCAAATGTGACTTTGTCGTCATCAACGAAGCCCCTCTCTGGATCAGTCACATCCTGAAACACAACACCACCACAACAGTGAATATCAATAGGAATATGAACAATTAAAAGGCGTTTACTTGTATTTTCATTTATGATTAAGAGGTCCAAATAGATCAGCAAATGGCATTATGTTGCACAAAAATTAAACAACTCCGCCAGCACGGCCTCTTCTATCCACCCAACCAACAAATAAATGAATATCATGTTTTTGTCTCCTATGTGTGTCTACTTCATCAACCTCTTCATCAAAAACAGACAATATTTCTTTGGTGGTTCTTTGTCCCCTCTGAAAAACATATCTGGCTATTAATATGAATCCGTTTCTGTACTTACACTCCAGGACATGAAGTTGGAGAAGCCCCAGTCATTCTCTTTGTGGAAGAACAGGTGACTGATCCTGCGGCTGAAAGACTTCTCATCGTCTTTGTAGTTTATGATCTTCAGCATGGCCTGTGCGTGGCACGACCATGACCTGAAACAATAACAGAATACACAAATCTTTTAAGGATTTTTTTAACATTATGAGACAGGTGATTTTAAAAATGATTTTACCATTTTCTCATGAATAACCACACTCCCTTGAATAAACATATTCTGGCATATGTATCCCATGATGTGTACTTTTGAGAAAGATTTTAACACATTCTGTTATTGAGGAATTCTGCAGGCATTGTGGGGGGATGAGCCGTCTGACAGTGTTTTTAAGTTAAGATTCTGTTGAGGTTTGTGAGAAATGATGAACTTGATCTTGTGTTTCACACAATGTAATTAATGTGTGGCCACTAGCTCAAGAAAAGTCACAGCCAGTAGGTTTTGGACACAATTCAGCAATGCATGAAGAAGGCCATTCATTTATTGCTAACACAAAAGACCATGTTAGCGAACTGTAACCTATTGCTTCTATAATGTAACATTAAAAAAAACTGCGGTAAACGGTGAGTCAGGACAGCAAGTTACCACAATAACTAATTCTATGACCAAACAGCATTTTTAAAAATGGGGGAAATGACAAGGTGATAGGGCCTCAACAGCTAATTTTACTTCCTGTCATGTTTCTTGGTGGCAGCTTTGAAGAATACCTTTTGACTAAAAAGCCACTGAGGCAAACAAAGTACTATTACTTGACCAGAAGATCAGGATCGCTATCAGTAATGAAACCAAAGCAAAGTTTAAAAAAAAATCTTTCCAGAAACCAATGACTCTACAAATTGAATTCAAAATAAATTCAAAATAACTGACTGCAGAAGTATTCACCCCATTTACTAAAACATACCTAAATCATCATCGGTGCAGCCAAGAGTTTTTGGAAACTGCTTTATAAATTAAATGGAGATCATCTGTGTGTAATCAAGCTATGACATCTAGAAGGTCCTACAACTTTCAGTTTCCTGGCCAAAACTACATCATAAAGACAAGTGATGGCTCCAAATGAAACCGGAAAAGGTTACTGAAAAGTACCAATTAGGGGAGAGATGCAAGTACATTTTACTGAATATTCGTCAGAGTACAGTAAGGTCAATCATTAAAAAATGGAAAGAATATGTCACAGCTGTGAATTTGTGTGGAGCAGGTCACCCTGCCTGTCAAGTGTCCGCGTGTAAAGGACACTAGTGAGAAGACGCCAAGAAACTTAAACTGTTAAAAAAAGTAGTGTTTGCCAGAAGGCATGTAGGAGACTATACCAATTTGGAAGAAAGTTTGATGGTCTGATGAGACCGAAGTTGAGCTTTCTGCTACATCTGATGTGGTCCAAACACCAAACAGAAATATACCACGCCAACCATGAAGATAAATACTGGAGGAATGATGATGCAAATATTTAGGTTTTTTTATATCTATACTTAATGTAAATCAATTTGCAGATTGTTTCAGACAGACATGAAAGAGTCATTCAGTGTCATAAAAGTACTAAGAAAGAAAGAAAGTGGATTTAATAAAAAAAAGATGGTCATTTAATCCATTAAATCACTTCATTCAAATTGAGAATTTTGTGGGAGGATTTTTTTAGGGCGATATCATACATTCGAAGCTTCATCCAAAAGCCTCAATAGAAGCTTTGAATGTAAAAGAATTAAAAATTAAAAAAGACATTCAGTACAGCCCTTATTAAAATACAACGCAGCTCGTTTCTTTTTTTAGAGTGAGCTGTGAGCGAATTGAGTGGATCTGGATGAAATCTGAGTTGAGCGTGGAGCAATATTGAGTGGAGCGGCCTTGAGCGCGGGAGCGGAAATTTTCACCACTCACATGCCCTGATGTGTACCAGGACCATCAAAGGTTTTAGGTGTGTGCCTGTGCGTCTCTGCAATGTCCCCCAAATCCCTCTTCCCACCAGGACACCTACGTGGAGTCTGATTCTGCGTTACACTGCAGGAAGAAGCCGACGCTCTTCTGGTGTGGCCGGTCGGGGTAGAAGCGCGGCATCACCATTATCTTCCACGGAAGGTTCCGGACAAAGCAGGACGGGCTGAGCACAGACTCACTCAGGCGGCTGAAGCGTTCTACCACAAAGCGGAAAGTCGCCTCTGACCGCCAACTGGTGTCTGTGGAAAGATAGAGGTAGACGGGAAAAAGGGGGCAGGTTAGATGGTGAGCAGAGGGAACAGGTTTCTTCCAGCTCTCAAGAACAGGTGCAAATCCGTGGATACGTCTTAATGTCAGACCAACAACTCTACAGCCAATTTAGTCAACAAGTAATTCAAAGGATGATGTTAAACCTGAATCGTTAAATGACAATTACTTTCGCAGCACAAGCTTCGAAACAAGCAAAGTGTTTGTAATCGTGTTTGTTAGTGTAAGTGCACAATATCCTCACCATCCTCCATGTCCTCCTCTGTGTTGTTGTGTCCATCTGCCATGGCCACGTTACCATTGATCACGGGGTTGGCCGGGATTCTTGGAGGGTCGTCTGTGTCCCCAGCTGAACAAAGAGAGAAATAATATGATAAGACTGTATGGTTCTAGCATAGAGACATTTCTTCAATTGGAGGAAAGCTGGCTGAAGCCTCTGCTTTGCCAACTATGTGACTTCAGCAGGTCAGAAATGAGGGGTCAAAAAGGTCAGATTATCCTACCAAAATCAATACAATACGACATCAAGACCTAAAAAAAAAAAAAAAAAAAAAGCAGCTTCCTCTGACAAATTTATTCAATATCATCAATGTTCACCAGTCTTAATCGCACAACGGCAATAACCATTTAAAACTAAAGGTTGCACCTACAACAGACAATCTGCTAGATTACTTTCTTACTACCATTGGACCATTTTATTCATAGAAAATGTGAACATACAAATCAGTACTCCCTTTGGTTGTGGAAATGATGGGAAATTTGAGAGGGGATTAGTCAAGTTCTTAAATAGGTTTTATTGCCAGGTTTCTGTGAATATGTGCACCCTTTAAAGAGCAGGATAGACTTACAATCTGAAAATTAACTTAATCATTTAAGGCACGAATACAGCATCAACCAAGATTGGCCATTTTTTGTATTAAAAAAAGCAAACTGACTCCATCTTTATCTCCAGATAGTGATCCTTCATCTCCCATTTCATGCATTTCCCTGGGAAAACCCTGCTGAGCCAGCATGACATGTCTTCTTTCCCAGTCTGTGTGTCAGAGTGAGGGCAACAGAGAGAATGTGTGTGTGTGTGTGTGTGTGCGTGTGTGCGTGTGTGACAAAGACCATGCGACATTACAGTAGGTTGGGTAATTATGGACACAATGCAGGATTAGGCTGCAAGTCATCGCTCAAACAAAAACACACGCGCACAGAGGAAAACAATGATACCAGCCGAATAATGAGGCGGCTCGATGCGCAGTCTCATCTATCAAAACACATTGTTGACGGAAACAGATGAGCTTTGAGTCGACTCCAAAGAGTGAGTGAAATCTGCCTGAATCCTGTGATGACTGCGATGCAACAGAAGCCAGACTTAACCATAACGACAGCAGTGACATGCGGCATATGTCTCCAAATGTGTTGATGTGTCAGTCCGTCTCTTACACTGTATTTCATGTGCATCTGTGATCCTTGTCTTCCTCCCAGCTGACAGATGCAACGGTATCAGTTGTGTGAGTGTGTCTCCAGGTAACGTTACTGACCGAGTCCTGCAGGAGACTGACCTCGTTTCCTCAAGTGGATTACACCCTGCTAATGGGGTCTGTCAGTCAACTCCATGACAACTTCTTGTCCCGCCCACTGTGTCAGTCTATCCTGAAACCTCTGAGAAGTGCGCCCTAATGGATCAGTCACTGAAATCTGCACAAGCCGGAACTGGACATAGTTCCAGTAATTTCATATCCATATATTTCATATACACAACAAAGGCTTAATGTAGAATTTACTGTCCCTCAAACTGCGCAGGTCGCTGGAAGGGGGAAATCACAAGCATCTCAACACACTGATTTATTATTTATAAATATTTCCAAGAAGCAGCACAGTAATTGATCTGAATACCTGCTACAACAGTAACAATTAATCAAAAGCACAAACACATTTTTCTATTTCAAGAGAGAACTACCAACAAAGTACTCTAATCTTTCCTAATTGTTTTAAAGTCCACACCCTCTGGACTGAAAACAGCAAATAAAAGTCATCAACATCAAGACAAATTTTCTCCTATGAGACAACTGGATGCCAGGCAAACAGGAAAAAATTCACTCCAGATGTGCGTTTAACCTACAGCAACAAGGTTATAGCAGCACAGCTGATCCTGTTACACTTACTTGGCACTAAGAAGCCGAAATGCTGTTTGATGCATCAGATCACGAGTTGTGTCTGACTGATGCAGTAAAGGTATGAAACATCCCTATAACAATATCATGAAGTACAAATAATATCACTGAATGAAACCTTGACTGTAACAGTTATTTGCTAGCATCTTAGTCCTTAATCTTGTCCTATTAGACAAATTAAATTTTATAATAAAAGCATCTTTTGAGAAATCACATAATGTTTGTTTACCTATTTATTTCCTACATGTTTGGAGAGCCGTAACAGGCATAAACACTTGGATTGATTGTGTGGCAGCAAGAGCCTGGCATCCCAGTAAGATTGCTGAGGCAAAAAAACAGATAAAATGACTGAGAATATGTAGAGCATATGATGGATTAACCCTAAATGCAACCGAATGGAGCCTCATACCATAAAGGAAATGTGGTATGTGTTGCTATAAGAAGTAAAAAAAAAAAAAAAAAAAGGGAAAAAAAGGAGTTTATTATGTCAACTTGTTTTCACTGTCCTTGTAAGGCTGCAGTGCATTTGGAGTGAATCCAACAAGGGTGAACCAGCAACTAAGGGGTGAGGAAGTATGATGAGTGCACCTGCTCCTAGTATGACGAGTATTAAAATGAACCATTAAAAAAAAATGTAAATTACACCTGGGGCTTTTCCTACTTGCTTATTGCTATAATTAAATAAATAAGCCATATATTGTGTGCAGGTGAATAACAAGCAACAATGTGTGTGTGTGTGTGTGAACAGATCATAAAATGGACCAAATGACGCAGTGATGCTGAAGGCTTCCCTAAAGCCTCCACTCTGTCCTAAATTGACATTAATAAAAAAAAACTTAAAATGGTGGTACGGTGGAGTGTCCTGTGTCTTAAAACGCTTACTAAACCCGTAATATAGGTGGGCCCTGGCTACAAAGCTGACTAACAAAAACACAGATCATTAAAAATGGCGAGCTCCATGCCGTGTTGGTCGTCCATACAATGAAGCAGCAAATCCCCCGCGCTGCCTCTGTCTGTGTGCGGGCCTGGCTTACCGCAGCGGCGACCACCGTCACTTAAACAGCACTGCTACACGTTTCACACAACATATCAACATGTAAACTAACAAGTGAACCAAAGCATGATTTACATTCAGCCTGCCAGAGCGTCATCTGCTCCACTGACTCGTTATAGCAGAGTCAATTTAGCAAATCACGATCGACGCATCTGCGCGAGCCACCTTAGCTACCGTAGCTACCTAGCAACCACTAGCCACATATTCATCTGTAAGGCCGTTATTAGCCAACATTAAGCTGGAATCACAAATATCAAGCTATAACAAGCTAGAGAAACACACCACCCAGAGTATGTACATTATATAATTTACAGCGATTAGAGATAAAGTGAGAAAATCTAAGATAAAGTGAGGGGGATAATTCAAGGCCTAAAACTCGAGCAGCAGCGGAGTCGTTGCAACAAATACAAGCCGCCATTTTGGAACGCCACACACCCCCTCCGTTGAGTGTTAGCCGAGCAGCTAACTAGCATGCTAGCCAGAGAATCAACGTAAAGCAACGGGCCGTGGAGCTAATGGACTAGCTTCAAATTAGCTGCTTCGCTAGCATTGTACATTAGCAGCTTAATGAACACAGAGCAATAAATAAAACAAATACTCCGGCGCTGTCGTCCACATTAAACATATATTCACACATTAACCAGTTAAATGTACTTACATTGCATTTGTATGGGCTCAAGCTGGTATAATTTACTCTGTATATTAGTGAACCGACATCACTGGTGTTGCTCTGCAGGCCCCGCATTTCACGCACAAGCCATCAGACACACGATGCTAACACAATATGTCTCTAAGAAACGCACCGTTACGTTACATATATAAAAGGGTTATTTACGGGCTGTATTTATTTCATTATCACGTTATCAGCTTTGTACATTTACAGTTATTTTGTTCACAGAATAGACAACTTTGATGAGGAAGGTGCAGATAACTGTCAAAAAGCAACTGTGTGTGAAGTCAAAGTAGGGGGTTATTAATCTACATAACCTACCATGGTTTCCACGTTAATTGCAGATTTAACAGCCGCACTGTTTACAAACATTGAAACGTTAGGTTGTGAATAATCAGCAGGGCCTGGAAATATGTGACTCAAAACTGCGATGATTTGGCAAATCAGAGAACTAGTTACAGCAACAAAAACAGTTTATTCAGAAATACAGTGACCGACACGAATGAATGATTAGTGTGGCTAATACCAAACAAAGTGGATGAAGAACAGACCATTTTGGGTCATCTAGAAGCAATGGCGGATTAAACATACGGAGAGAAATACAAGCTCCCTTCGCTTATAACGCAAAATGAGGTCAGCTCCACACAGAAGTCTGCTGCAACGGACGCGCAATCAGCAGAAAACGCAGCCGGCTATCCTCCGAGCTAGCTTCAGGCCTCCGTGTTTACTGTGAAGTTTGAGTACAGATTGCACAAATAAAACTTTCTCGTGCAGCTGTTAAATTATGACAAAATACGTTGTAAAGCGTCACCCTTCTTGGTATGATTGCTTACCTTCCATCTCCATGTCCTCTGGCTCGCTGAGCTGCTGCTCGCCGGCTTTCTGCTGCTGCTGCTGTTGCTGCTGCGTGTGGTGATGGTGGTGGTTCATGTTGGCAGCTGTTGTTGTTGTGGTGGTGATGCGGTGCTGCTGCTGCTCCCTGCTATCTCTGATACCCTCGACCTTGTCCGGGGTCGGCTCGGCGGGGACCCGGGTGGTTCTGGTGGACTGCTGCTGCTGGTGAGGTGTGGTAGGATGCGGAGGAGGAGGAGGAGGTGGTGTGGTGGTGGACAGGTCGAGCCTCGGCGGCCGGGCCTGCTCTGCTGTCGCGACCTCGGCCTTGTCCGCTGTCAGCGCCGGGGAGTGAGGAGGGGAGGTCGGCGGGGGAGCGGGTAGAGAAACGCGGACGTATTTGCTCGCTATTCGCCCAATCTCGGCGCCTGTGGTGGGTGCGAGTCGCCTAGGTTGGGTGGGATAGATGGTACCGGGGGGCACCGAAAGATAAAAGGGCCCGCTGAAATTAATCAATCCGGCTTTAACCCCGGGAAATGTGGTTGAACAAGACACAACACGACCTGCACCGTGAGGAGCAAAGAGCCTGTTTTATAGCTAGCGTGAAGCTACCTGACACTAGGCAGCCCGACTGGTGAGATATCGGTACAACAACAATGAAAACAATGGTTCATTTGCTATAGACAACACATTCAACAACTTGGTCTGCGATATCCCCAGTCTGTGTGCTCCTCCGATTGTCCCTCGTCTGGGGAAGAGCGGAGGAAAGAGCTATCCATTCAAACCAGTTTCCAACACGGAATAGCACTAATGGTGATCTGGAAGTTCGCGGAGACGAGAGTTAACCACACGGCCCGACATAAACCAATGCACCCCCTTAACACGATACACGACAGAACGCGGCACCTCGTTGCATTTCTAGCTGAACCCTCTTGTTTATTGTGAGGAATATGTGCCCGGTCATACAACGCTGTAGCCTGAGCTGTGTGTGGCTGGCTTTCACCCCGCTCCTTCCCGTGGTTTGTGATGTGTTGAGTCTGAGGTAAATCTCAAAATGGCGGTCGCGCTCTTCTCCGAAATGTCACATCCGCATGGAGATCACAAACACTGGCCCATCCCAGCCAGGTTCACATCCAGTTAAATGATAGGGATCAGGCGTGTGCGTACAGGGATACAGCCAGGGGAAATACAATATAAGTACAAACAAGCAATTAATAAATGATTGGAAATTATAAATATACTATATAATAGATAATAATAAAATATAAGTACAAACAAGCAATTCATTGATGATTGGAAATTATAGAAATTACTATATAATAGATAATAATAAAATATAAGTACAAACAAGCAATTCATTGATGATTGGAAATTATAGAAATTACTACATAATAGATAATAATAAAATATAAGTACAAACAAGCAATTGATAGATGATTGGAAATTATAGAAATTATTATATATAATAGATAATAATAAAATATAAGTACAAACAAGCAATTATTAGATGATTGGAAATTATAGAAATTACTATATAATAGATAATAATAAAATATAAGTACAAACAAGCAATTCATTGATGATTGGAAATTATAGAAATTACTATATAATAGATAATAATAAAATATAAGTACAAACAAGCAATTAATAGATGATTGGAAATTATAAATATACTATATAATAGATAATAATAAAATATAAGTACAAACAAGCAATTAATTGATGATTGGAAATTATAGAAATTACTATATAATAGATAATAATAAAATATAAGTACAAACAAGCAATTCATTGATGATTGGAAATTATAGAAATTACTACATAATAGATAATAATAAAATATAAGTACAAACAAGCAATTGATAGATGATTGGAAATTATAGAAATTATTATATATAATAGATAATAATAAAATATAAGTACAAACAAGCAATTATTAGATGATTGTAAATTATAGAAATTACTATATAATAGATTATAATAAAATATAAGTACAAACAAGTAATTAATTGATGATTGGAAATTATAGAAATTACTATATAATAGATAATAATAAAATATAAGTACAAACAAGCAATTCATTGATGATTGGAAATTATAGAAATTACTACATAATAGATAATAATAAAATATAAGTACAAACAAGCAATTGATAGATGATTGGAAATTATAGAAATTATTATATATAATAGATAATAATAAAATATAAGTACAAACAAGCAATTAATAGATGATTGGAAATTATAAATATACTATATAATAGATTATAATAAAATATAAGTACAAACAAGCAATTAATTGATGATTGGAAATTATAGAAATTACTATATAATAGATAATAATAAAATATAAGTACAAACAAGCAATTAATTGATGATTGGAAATTATAGAAATTACTACATAATAGATAATAATAAAATATAAGTACAAACAAGCAATTGATAGATGATTGGAAATTATAGAAATTATTATATATAATAGATAATAATAAAATATAAGTACAAACAAGCAATTATTAGATGATTGGAAATTATATAAATTACTATATAATAGATCATAATAAAATATAAGTACAAACAAGTAATTAATAGAAGATTGGAAATTATAGAAATTACTATATAATAGATAATAATAATATATAATATATTATAATTTATAATAATAGAAATTACAATACAGGGCTATACTGCTGTACTGGTGGCTGCATGTTGCATTGGGGCCCCAAACACTGATTTACAATGACTACAAATATTGTCTGAATGTAGGAACAAACTAAAATACAGAAATGAGTGAATCCATTTTCGTTTTATTTATTAAATTTGTAAAACCTTATATTTTTCTGCAATAAACTGCAAAAAAACACTTTACTTTTTACTATACAGGGCTATACTGCTGTACTGGTGGCTGGATGTTGCATTGGGACCCCAATAATCACTGATTTACAATGACTTGAACTGGGAAAAATATTGTCTGAATGTAAGAACAAACTAAAGTACAGAAATTAGTGAATCCATTTTCGTTTTATTTATTAAATTTGTAAAATTTTATATTTTTCTGCAGTTAACTGCAAAAAAAAACTTTACTTTTTACTGAGCAGTGTTGAAGAGCTGTAGATAGATAGATAGATAGTTAGATAGATAGTAACTTTATTGATCCCGATGGAAATTCAAGTTTCCAGCATCATAGTTCCATTGTGCAAAAACATGTTAGTAAAAAAGTTAGTAGAGGAGTTAAAAAAAATATATCAGATATAAAAATACAAGGAGATGAAGAAAACTGTTAAAAGTGAATATAGTGCAGGGTAACAGCTGTGATACAGGACTATTACAAAAGTGAATATAGTGCAGAAGAGACTGTTAACAATGAGTATAGTGCAGAGTAACTCCAGGAGCTTAGTCTATGAAAATGCACTGTATGCATTATTATCTGTCCTGCAAATACATTTTTTTATGCCTGTATATTAAAATTTGTATGCAAAACATGAGAAATCACGCATTGTATGAGAACAGTATATCTGCATATATAACCGAAATTAAAGTAGGCTAAATAATGAAAAACACATAGTAGCCAATCCATTAACAGGAGGCAGGGGCCCTTTTTCAAAATGAGCTGCATTTTACTGTAAGGTCATGCTTCTTCTAATAAAACATTAATGAAGGAATTTTACTTCAATGCAGTATTTTTACATTGTGCTACAGCATTTCAATAGGCTACTATCCACTATAGGGGACCTATACTCTGTTGATGACTGCTTTGTGGCATCTATTTTAGTTTTTAGTTTTTTTCAACCCTAATTTATATGATTTACTAACTACTTTTACTTGTATTTACTTTTTAATAATTTATTTACAAATGTATTTAATTTCTATGATTTTATTTAATATAAGTGTAATACAGCCTGAACTCGTGATGCTCTTCAAGTTTCCAGGGGCCTGTTAACCTTAATTGTTGATATCACTGCAGGGTCTCTTTTGCTGCAAATACTGTATTAGGATGTAAACAATTTAGTTGGTAAAAAAATTTGGACTCTCCCACAAAAAATATTTTTGGTAAATAAGGGTCAAAGAAGTGTCATTTAAAATCATTCGGTTATGTCATTTTTTTGTGAAATTCAAAAATGACATTGATTTAAGCTGTGCCTTCTGTGATTCTATAATAAAACTATTGTCCATCTGTTCTGGAAATGTATACAGACGTACACTGACACTCTGATACAGTATATGCAGATTAGAAACTTCTACTGAAAAATGCATTTTTTGTTTTAAGTTTCAACACAATATGAGAGAGCATTTTTTAAGCAATCTCATTATAATTGTTGAAACGTTTTACATTCATAAATGTATTGCTAAAGTAAAACATCACAAGTTTTCATGATAGAATTGGAGTTATATATATATATGATATGATATATATATATCAAGACAATAATTTCAGCAAAAAAAAAAGCTATTAAAACTGTGAGATTGTGCTCCCAATGTAATGTTACTCAAGTTAAGATCTATTTGTATTATTGTATTGTTAACTGATTCAAAATTAAGTAAAACAAATAAAAATAGGCTAATCAAGGTTTAGTTAAAGTAGGGTAATTACAGAAATAATTCAAAATTCGGGCACATCCACAATTCCTGAATTATCTATCCACCAAAAATACCCTGCAACACTTTTCATATACAATCATTTTAATTTGGGGGCGTGTGTGCCAATATTAGTAAGTACACAACAAACTGGACACAGTGTTACTGTGGAGAAATGCACAATTTATTTATTATCTTTTAAATAAAAATAAATAGCCTACACACATAAAAAAAAGCAAAAAAATAAAATACAAAACTGCTGCAATATTAGCTGTCATGCAAATCATTTCAACCATATAGTAGTGGCATTTTAAAACACTTTATTCACTGGTTTAACTTACCATCTCGTATATCAATGGGTATCACCACTGTAGGACAACCTACGTCCAATCAGGAATTATTCCTTTATCAAGGCAGTGTTCATGTTACACCTAGCTGGCCCATATCTGCAGTGCTGAAACCAGACCGTGCGTGGCTGTAACAGACAAGCCTTCAGATTTTGAGTAAATGGCACCATTCAGTGGATAAAAACTATATTAGGACTATATACTAGGACTCAGTCTGAGATATATACCGTCGTAGTTGGGCTTTTTATAATGACTGACTCACTCTCGTTTATCTCATCTAATTTTTTTTTATTTTAGTTGGTGTTCATTATCTCTTTTTTTTTTTGCATATCAAAACCTCTGTTCTTATGGGTGAATTATCATGAGAGTCATATATTTGTAGAGTGTGCATGTGTGTCACCCAATATCAGAGGCTGGTTTTACTGTTGTCGAATTAGGTATAAGTTTATATGATTAATACAGTCGATAAATAAGCTCACAGAAGAATATAATAATGAGGACAAACTTTATTTATAAATATAATATAATATGATATGATATAATATAATATAACATAATATAATATAATATGGTATAATATAATATAATATAATATAATATAAGATAATATAATATAATATAGTATAATATAATATAATAAAGTATAGTATAGTATAATATAATATAATATAGTATAGTATAATATAATATAATATAATAAAGTATAATATAATATAATATAATATGATATAATGTAATATATTGTAGTATAATATTATATAATATAATATAACATAACATAACATAATATAATATAATATAACATAACATAATATAATATAACATAACATAACATAATATAATATAACATAATATAATATAATATAATATAACATAACATAACATAAAATAATATAATATAGTATAAAATAATATAATATAATATAATATAATGTAATGTAATGTAATGTAACATAATATAATATAATGTAATGTAATGTAACATAATATAATATAATATAATACAGTATAATATAATATAATAAAGTATAGTATAATATAATATAATATAATTTAATATAATATAATATAATATGATATGATATAATATAATATAACATAACATAATATAACATAACATAACATAATATAATATAATATAACATAACATAACATAATATAACATAACATAATATAATATATCATAACATAACAAAACATAATATAATATAGTATAATATAATATAATATAATATAATATAATACAGTATAATATAATATAATATAACATAACATAATATAACATAATATAACATAATATAATATAATATAATATAACATAAAATAATATAATATAGTATAAAATAATATAATATAATGTAATGTAATGTAACATAATATACTATAATATAATACAGTATAATATAATATAATATAATATAATAAAGTATAGTATAATATAATATAATATAATATAATTTAATGTAATGTAATATAATGTAATACAGTATAATATAATATAATAAAGTATAATATAATATAATATAATATGATATGATATAATATAATATAACATAATATAATATAACATAACATAACATAATATAATATAATATAATATAGCATAACATAACATAACATAATAGAACATACCATAATATAATATATCATAACATAACAAAACATAATATAATATAGTATAATATAATATAATATAATATAATATAATATAATGTAATGTAATATAATATAATATAATACAGTATAATATAATATAATATAATATAACATAACATAATATAATATAACATAACATAACATAACATAACATAACATAACATAATATAATATAACATAATATAACATAATATAATATAATATAACATAAAATAATATAATATAGTATAAAATAATATAATATAATGTAATGTAATGTAACATAATATACTATAATATAATACAGTATAATATAATATAATATAATATAATATAATAAAGTATAGTATAATATAATATAATATAATATAATTTAATGTAATGTAATATAATGTAATACAGTATAATATAATATAATAAAGTATAATATAATATAATATAATATGATATGATATAATATAATATAATATAATATAACATAACATAATATAATATAACATAACATAACATAATATAATATAATATAATATAGCATAACATAACATAACATAATAGAACATACCATAATATAATATATCATAACATAACAAAACATAATATAATATAGTGTAATATAATATAATATAATATAATATAATATAATATAATGTAATGTAATATAATATAATATAATACAGTATAATATAATATAATATAATATAATATAATACAGTATAATATAATATAATATAATATAACATAACATAATATAATATAACATAACATAACATAACATAACATAACATAATATAATATAACATAATATAATATAATATAATATAACATAAAATAATATAATATAGTATAAAATAATATAATGTAATGTAATGTAACATAATATACTATAATATAATACAGTATAATATAATATAATATAATAAAGTATAGTATAATATAATATAATTTAATGTAATGTAATATAATGTAATACAGTATAATATAATATAATAAAGTATAATATAATATAATATAATATGATATAATGTAATATATTGTAGTATAATATTATATAATATAATATAACATAACATAACATAATATAATATAATATAACATAACATAACATAATATAACATAACATAATATAATATATCATAACATAACAAAACATAATATAATATAGTATAATATAATATAATATAATATAATATAATACAGTATAATATAATATAATATAACATAACATAACATAATATAACATAATATAACATAATATAATATAATATAATATAACATAAAATAATATAATATAGTATAAAATAATATAATATAATGTAATGTAATGTAACATAATATACTATAATATAATACAGTATAATATAATATAATATAATATAATAAAGTATAGTATAATATAATATAATATAATATAATTTAATGTAATGTAATATAATGTAATACAGTATAATATAATATAATAAAGTATAATATAATATAATATAATATGATATGATATAATATAATATAACATAATATAATATAACATAACATAACATAATATAATATAATATAATATAGCATAACATAACATAACATAATAGAACATACCATAATATAATATATCATAACATAACAAAACATAATATAATATAGTATAATATAATATAATATAATATAATATAATATAATATAATATAATGTAATGTAATATAATATAATATAATACAGTATAATATAATATAATATAATATAACATAACATAATATAATATAACATAACATAACATAACATAATATAACATAACATAATATAACATAACATAACATAATATAATATAATATAACATAACATAACATAATATAACATAACATAATATAATATATCATAACATAACAAAACATAATATAATATAGTATAATATAATATAATATAATATAATATAATACAGTATAATATAATATAATATAACATAACATAATATAACATAATATAACATAATATAATATAATATAATATAACATAAAATAATATAATATAGTATAAAATAATATAATATAATGTAATGTAATGTAACATAATATACTATAATATAATACAGTATAATATAATATAATATAATATAATAAAGTATAGTATAATATAATATAATATAATATAATTTAATGTAATGTAATATAATGTAATACAGTATAATATAATATAATAAAGTATAATATAATATAATATAATATGATATGATATAATATAATATAACATAATATAATATAACATAACATAACATAATATAATATAATATAATATAGCATAACATAACATAACATAATAGAACATACCATAATATAATATATCATAACATAACAAAACATAATATAATATAGTATAATATAATATAATATAATATAATATAATGTAATGTAATATAATATAATATAATACAGTATAATATAATATAATATAATATAACATAACATAATATAATATAACATAACATAACATAACATAACATAACATAACATAATATAATATAACATAATATAACATAATATAATATAATATAACATAAAATAATATAATATAGTATAAAATAATATAATATAATGTAATGTAATGTAACATAATATACTATAATATAATACAGTATAATATAATATAATATAATATAATATAATAAAGTATAGTATAATATAATATAATATAATATAATTTAATGTAATGTAATATAATGTAATACAGTATAATATAATATAATAAAGTATAATATAATATAATATAATATGATATGATATAATATAATATAATATAATATAACATAACATAATATAATATAACATAACATAACATAATATAATATAATATAATATAGCATAACATAACATAACATAATAGAACATACCATAATATAATATATCATAACATAACAAAACATAATATAATATAGTGTAATATAATATAATATAATATAATATAATATAATGTAATGTAATATAATATAATATAATACAGTATAATATAATATAATATAATATAATATAATACAGTATAATATAATATAATATAATATAACATAACATAATATAATATAACATAACATAACATAACATAACATAACATAACATAACATAACATAATATAATATAACATAATATAATATAATATAATATAACATAAAATAATATAATATAGTATAAAATAATATAATGTAATGTAATGTAACATAATATACTATAATATAATACAGTATAATATAATATAATATAATAAAGTATAGTATAATATAATATAATTTAATGTAATGTAATATAATGTAATACAGTATAATATAATATAATAAAGTATAATATAATATAATATAATATGATATAATGTAATATATTGTAGTATAATATTATATAATATAATATAACATAACATAACATAATATAATATAATATAACATAACATAACATAATATAACATAACATAATATAATATATCATAACATAACAAAACATAATATAATATAGTATAATATAATATAATATAATATAATATAATACAGTATAATATAATATAATATAACATAACATAACATAATATAACATAATATAACATAATATAATATAATATAATATAACATAAAATAATATAATATAGTATAAAATAATATAATATAATGTAATGTAATGTAACATAATATACTATAATATAATACAGTATAATATAATATAATATAATATAATAAAGTATAGTATAATATAATATAATATAATATAATTTAATGTAATGTAATATAATGTAATACAGTATAATATAATATAATAAAGTATAATATAATATAATATAATATGATATGATATAATATAATATAACATAATATAATATAACATAACATAACATAATATAATATAATATAATATAGCATAACATAACATAACATAATAGAACATACCATAATATAATATATCATAACATAACAAAACATAATATAATATAGTATAATATAATATAATATAATATAATATAATATAATATAATGTAATGTAATATAATATAATATAATACAGTATAATATAATATAATATAATATAACATAACATAATATAATATAACATAACATAACATAACATAACATAACATAACATAATATAATATAACATAATATAACATAATATAATATAATATAACATAAAATAATATAATATAGTATAAAATAATATAATATAATGTAATGTAATGTAACATAATATACTATAATATAATACAGTATAATATAATATAATATAATATAATAAAGTATAGTATAATATAATATAATATAATATAATTTAATGTAATGTAATATAATGTAATACAGTATAATATAATATAATAAAGTTTAATATAATATAATATAATATGATATGATATAATATAATATAATATAATATAACATAACATAATATAATATAACATAACATAACATAATATAATATAATATAATATAGCATAACATAACATAACATAATAGAACATACCATAATATAATATATCATAACATAACAAAACATAATATAATATAGTGTAATATAATATAATATAATATAATATAATATAATATAATATAATGTAATGTAATATAATATAATATAATACAGTATAATATAATATAATATAATATGATATGATATAATATAATATAATATAATATAACATAACATAATATAATATAACATAACATAACATAATATAATATAATATAATATAGCATAACATAACATAACATAATAGAACATACCATAATATAATATATCATAACATAACAAAACATAATATAATATAGTGTAATATAATATAATATAATATAATATAATATAATATAATATAATATAATATAATGTAATATAATATAATATAATATAATACAGTATAATATAATATAATATAATATAACATAACATAATATAATATAACATAACATAACATAACATAACATAACATAACATAACATAATATAATATAACATAATATAATATAATATAATATAACATAAAATAATATAATATAGTATAAAATAATATAATGTAATGTAATGTAACATAATATACTATAATATAATACAGTATAATATAATATAATATAATAAAGTATAGTATAATATAATATAATTTAATGTAATGTAATATAATGTAATACAGTATAATATAATATAATAAAGTATAATATAATATAATATAATATGATATAATGTAATATATTGTAGTATAATATTATATAATATAATATAACATAACATAACATAATATAATATAATATAACATAACATAATATAATATAACATAACATAACATAATATAATATAACATAATATAATATAATATAATATAACATAACATAACATAAAATAATATAATATAGTATAAAATAATATAATATAATATAATATAATGTAATGTAATGTAATGTAACATAATATAATATAATGTAATGTAATGTAACATAATATAATATAATATAATACAGTATAATATAATATAATAAAGTATAGTATAATATAATATAATATAATTTAATATAATATAATATAATATGATATGATATAATATAATATAACATAACATAATATAACATAACATAACATAATATAATATAACATAACATAACATAATATAACATAACATAATATAATATATCATAACATAACAAAACATAATATAATATAGTATAATATAATATAATATAATACAGTATAATATAATATAATATAACATAACATAATATAACATAATATAACATAATATAATATAATATAATATAACATAAAATAATATAATATAGTATAAAATAATATAATGTAATGTAATGTAACATAATATACTATAATATAATACAGTATAATATAATATAATATAATAAAGTATAGTATAATATAATATAATTTAATGTAATGTAATATAATGTAATACAGTATAATATAATATAATAAAGTATAATATAATATAATATAATATGATATGATATAATATAATATAATATAATATAATATAATATAACATAACATAACATAACATAATATAATATAATATAATATAGCATAACATAACATAACATAATAGAACATACCATAATATAATATATCATAACATAACAAAACATAATATAATATAGTATAATATAATATAATATAATATAATATAATATAATATAATATAATGTAATGTAATATAATATAATATAATACAGTATAATATAATATAATATAATATAATATAATATAATATAACATAACATAATATAATATAACATAACATAACATAATATAATATAATATAATATAGCATAACATAACATAACATAATAGAACATACCATAATATATTATATCATAACATAACAAAACATAATATAATATAGTATAATATAATATAATATAATATAATATAATATAATATAACATAACATAATATAATATAACATAACATAACATAATATAATATAATATAATATAGCATAACATAACATAACATAATAGAACATACCATAATATAATATATCATAACATAACAAAACATAATATAATATAGTATAATATAATATAATATAATATAATATAATATAATATAATATAATGTAATGTAATATAATATAATATAATACAGTATAATATAATATAATATAATATTCTAACAGAGCAGTTTTCACGACTGAACGTGCACTCTCTCGCAAGCTTTAGTAATAGAGAATTTTCACTGTGGTTCTTTTGTGTCAATACTGTGACGGACGTGTCTGAGAGCCAATTAGATTCCGAGCAGAGCCCTCGAGCCCGCCCTGCAGTGCTCATGTAGCCAATCGCAGTTGACATTGAGCATAATGGGGCGGGATGAACTGCCCAACAGGGTAGTCTGCGTTGTATATATTCCGACGTCGGCGACTAAGGAGAAATAGTTAGCTAAGCTAATCCTCACAGATGGTAGTAGAGGGTAGTAGCGGTTCAAACGCTTTATTATAGAGCGAAATATTAAAACAATCCAACAGTATTCATGGATTTACTCACATAATTCTGTACACGGTGTCCCAGATATTCCTCTTTTAACACATTAAAAGGCGCATTTTCTACTCAGCGCATTAAATGGAGGAGAAGAAGAAGGAAGACGGAGACTCGGAGATACAGGAACACGGACCCGAGCACTGGTTCTCAAAATGGGAGCGGCAGTGCTTGGCCGAGGCGGAGCAGAGGGAGCCGAGCGAGGAGGAGGCCGACAACGACCAAGAGAAACTGTGGCACCTCTTCCAGAACTCCGCCACCGCGGTGGCTCAGTTATACAAAGGTCCAGACCAGTCTTAACTACAACTGTAACGCGACTGTGACATTGCTAGTTAGCCGTTAGCTCGTTGGTTAGCAACTGGGCTACGTTACTGTGAACGAACGTTAGCATCAGAATGCTAACTTAGCTTGTTAGCTAACCCAGTACTGAGTAACGTTTACAGCTGATGCTACATGTAGCATCAGCTAGCTCATAGATAGATAGATAGTAACTGTATTAGAAACGGATGTATACATACATGTATGTATACCCTTCTACTTATAGTTTTGATAAGATAGTCCTTCCACAGTTACTTTGCTTATTCACTATTGTATGTTGGAATTGGAAAAGTCAGCCTGATGGTAACATTAATAGACAGATAGATAGATAGTAACTTTACTGATCCCGAGGGAAAGTCAAGTTTCAAGCATCACAGCTCCATAGTGCAAAAACATGTTAGTATAAAAGTTAGTAGTGCAAAGTACAAAGAAATATACCAGATATAACAACACAAGGAGATGAAGAAAAACTGTTAAACTGAATATATAGTGCAGGGTAACAGCTGTGATACAGGACTATTAAAACAAAAGTGAATATAGTGCAGAAGAGACTGTTAAAGTGAGTATATTATTATGGCTGTGTTAGTTTAGTGACAACAAAAGAGTTATGAACTCTAATCCAGGTGTTATTACACACCTGTCTCTACTGTTAAACAACCACATCATAGTCTGACTGACTATAACTAAAGTAGCTTAAGTTAACATGGTCAGTAAAGATGTCTTGTTGACACTACGTTAGGACAAACAGCAGCAGAGAGAAGCTAACGTAACGTTAGCCTGACTAGTTACAAAATGGCGACGGTAACAACAATCGTAGCTACGCGACATTCCCAGATGACAGTCTGCTGTCAGCGTTACCATCTGTTTAGCGTTACACCGGGCACGATACGCTGTTGAAATGTGCTATAAAAGACGTAAAGTTCACAACACGGAGCTGTACTCTTGCTTCTCTAAACGCCCTGTTTGCTGCTGAGTGAGCAGATCTGTTCAGCGACCCGCGTTATAATCACACAAAATGGCGAGGTAGTATTGGTTCACTGTGGAAACACTGGGTTTGTGTACAATATGTGGTGCTCGTGTAATAAATGCCCTGTCCACATAGACAGAGCTCCACTTGTTTTTAAGTCTATCCATGTTTTTGACACGGCTTTGCAACTTTACTGCTGAGAGGGCAGTTAAAGTTGGCGTGTCGGTGCTTCCCTTGCTAAAGCAGCTGGTTGCCAGGCTGGTTGCCAGGCTGGCCGACAGGCTGGTTGCCAGGCTGGTTGCCAGGCTGGCCATCTAGCGCTGGATGACAGTTATTTTTATGCCAAACTCTGTCCCTGCAATTGTAGATGCAAGACAAAATGGCGAATGAAAATGATCTTCACTTCAAACCCTATAATCACTAAGCTTGTTGTGCTTTTCAGATGTTGATTGTTGTCCTTTTGGGTCATTCAGGAGTGCTTGTTATGTATAGAGACCAAACATATTTCCTTTTCCCCTCCCACAGACAGAGTATGCCATCAGCAGGGCCTGTCATTGTGGGTGCCATTTCAAAACTCTGCAACAGCAGTTACCAACCTCTACAAAGGTATCTAACCACAACCCTCTTCTCTCCAGCCTTGTGCTTTTTAGAGTAGGATTTATTGATCTGCGAAACTACTACACTGACTATGTTGTTTTGTGCTTCTTTTCATCAATATGGACTGTTGCTGGCTATCGTTGTACTTGTAAATGTAGACATGTTTGTATTGATAGGCTCATCCAACAAGTGGTAAACAAGACCGCTGTTATCAGCTCCATATTGATCGGTCTGTCACAGGGCTAGTAGGGTTTTGTGTGTCGGTGAAAGACATGTTCACTGTAGGGTTAAAAGGAAAACAGACTGCATTTAAAACTGTCTATAACAATGTCAGGAATTCACCAGTGAAACAGAGCTGGTTTGTTGCAGTAAGAATGAGATTGTACTGGACTTGACTCCTAATTTGGCAGCCTACTTCCCAAAAACTGGTTAGAGTAGCAGCTAGCGAGTGGTAAGTAGTTGACACCCTCTGGATGTAATTTGCTGTTGATTTAAAATGTGCCAGTCGTGTTTTTTTTATGTTTTCACAACAACATACAGAACTAAAGGTATATACATTACTACCCACGATACTAAGATTTCCTAATGGTTTCTGGTCTTGGACCAAAACATTGTCCCTGTTTAAGGTATCATGTATCTATGCTTGGTTTTGGAATACATGATATTGAACGATGATTATTTTTTATGATGTCTTTCACCATTGCAGAGAGTGTGGACGCCCATCAGAGAAGCTTTGATCGGGGCATCCAGATAGGCCACCAACGCCGTAATAAGGTGGGTCTTGTTCCTCTGTTACCTTTTTGTTAGGCACCTGCATTCTCTTGTATCTGGGCAAACTGTGATGTTACACCTCCCTGTCATATTTGTTTGACATTTAGGAAACAGGTACTTACAGACTACATTAGGTGTACACAGCAAACGCATTAGCGTTTGTTAATTAAATTAAACCATGTCTAACTGATGGACGGCTCACTCTTGTAATGGATTGCAGGACATGTTGGCCTGGGTGAAAAAGCGCCGGAGAACCATCCGTAGAGAGGATCTTATCAGCTTTCTGTGCGGCAAAGCACCACCACACAGGAGTAGCAGGGCCAACCCCCGGCTGGCCATGGTGGCTCCCAGCCGGGCTAATTCACCAGCTGAGACCGGCTCATCTGTGGAAGCAGACCTCCAGCCCTTCAGGGAGGCCATAGCACTGCATGGTAAGTTAAGTGCAAGCCTGGCTCACGCCTTTACACACTAGTGGTCCTTCTAGCCACCTTATCGGGTATGTGTTTTACAACCCAGGAGGCAGCTACATTGTTTGATAGAAAAACAGTAGTACTGCTGGTCTTTAAGTAGTATAGAGGACTACTAATGTTGCATATCTGTTTTTGTGCGTGTGCATGCTCACACTTAAGATGCTTCAAAATGTGGTGGGACCTACTGATTCCACACATTTAATAGATTTAACGTTTGGCAATGTTCTATAGAGTAGTTGTGAGATGAGGTATTTAATTTGAACATTTCTTTTTATATATCAACTGGCTCATTTACTAATATACGGTACATATTGTCACCTGAAGTAGAACAAATTATTGTGTAGAAGTCTAAACACTGAAGTACAGAAAGTTAGTTTGTGAGAGAGAGTGTGTTTGTGTGTGTGAGAAAGCACGCTTGTCCTTCAGTCATCCTACACTGCCACATGTGGCTCAGAGATAAGGGTATGTCGTGTAAGTATTGGCGAGTGGTGAAAGAGGGCCTCACCTTCTTGGCCTCTCCTGTATGTGTGTGTGTGTGTGTGCACGTCTGCGTGTTTGTGTGTGATGTGGGAACATCTCACTAAATCAAAAGCCAAGTAGTTTGTTAATGACCCCTCCAAATATGCAGATGCAACTGTCTGTTTGTAATTCAGTTACATTACAGTACGTTTGTATTTCTGGTGTGCTGCCGGTGCAAATGAATATTCAGAACTTTATCTGACGGTCCCCACGTTTTAAAGGGTAGCTGAGGGTGGATGATGTTAGGCATTTGGTGGTTTAGGTTACAGAAACACAAGTTCGTTCTGTGTCAGGAGGTTTCAGTGTGTCTCCTTTCTCAGTTATCAGATACCGTTTAGCATTTCACCACCGCTGTTTTTGTGTGCTGGGACTAGGGCTGGGCATCGTTTGAAAATTTTCAATACCAATACCTTGAATTTTATACCGATACCACAACGATACATTTTTCGGTACTTGGGGTGAATATGCACCTCATGCCTAATTAGTAAACAAACTGTTTCTATTAATGACTACAGCTCATTTCTCAACTATATGTAAAATAAATTATTGGGTAAACATTCAGTTTTATTGAAATGTCAGTCTGTCATTGTGAGTTACGATGTATTAGTTAATTGCAAAACCAACATATTGGCAACATTATAAGAAAATAACATTCTACCACCTACCAACCACCATAAAACGCACCGGAGCAGCATTACATCACTTCCAGCAAACTTCACAGAGAACAATGGGGGCAAAACAGCATCACCGATCTGTTTTAGCCGAATATTCTCTGGTCTAGCTCAGCTAAAACCACAAAAACACTGAATCCGTCAGCACGTCGTTCACTACCGAGCCGGTTTGTAACCGGTACCGACAACGTTATCTTCTCCCCACCGTGTGTGTATGTGTGTCTGGAGAGGCTCCACCGCACTCTGTGAAACAAGAGAGCAGAGGATATTAATGGTTGTGTGAAATTTTAGCAGTGTGTCAATAATAAAGGGGAAATGCTATACTTTGGATCACATGTTGAATCGTTTCTGATGTTGCCTGCAGGTGAATGTAGGTCTTCTCTTCTAAAGAAATTGCAAATAGACGGCGTGTACCAAAATATTGGGCCAAAGAGCTTTGCAGTGATTTGTCAGTTAAGTCACTCTGGATAATTAAACACTAGTAGAGATTGGTTGATGGACAAATACCGTAAAGCACAGAAATGTGGTACCGTTTTTTAACGGGTGGTGGAGCCGACATAATTCGTTTGGTACCTTGGTGACAAAATCATTTTGGGCAAATTGCTTTTCACACTTCTGTCAACTGCACCCGTGACTCTTTTAGACAATCAGATTCACAGGTTGTTCAGTGTGTAATACAGTGTGTATTTCTAACAAATATGTAGCACAAAACCAGTTGTGTAGCACATCACTGCTGTGGTGAGGACCTGTGTGAAAGGCTTTTATCTGTTGAAATAAAAATGAGAAAGCTTCATCATGAGTGCAGTAGATACTATACTTAACCATTTAGACAACATTGTCATTCTTAGTTTGGTTTCATGATTGGTTTATCGCATTATCATCTCTCGTAAAGGTAGAAGTACAGTTGCCGACAGAAATCGTAACACAGCCCTGCATGTTTTTTTTAAATTGCTGTTGGAGTAGTTTTGTTCAACCTAAGTTTGGGCACTAAGTGATGACCTTTGTGTTTGTGAGATGGCCGCTCCAAATGTTGTTTTGTACATCCTAACAATGTCATTCTGAAGAAACTTGAACCTGACTCCTGTTCTCCTCTGAAATCCAAAATGGAATCAGAAACAGACACTGAAATAACAGCCTGACTGAGTGACTTTGACAAATGATTAAGTCATGTCAAAGAGCTGTTTACTTGCGGTGTCCTTGCCCCTAACGGTTATATCTCAGAGAGAAGAAAGTGACATGACCTTTACATCTTTAAATGAGGTGTGAGTTGATTACTTACAAGTTTCGCTCAGTGACATGGTAAAGCATTGCCAATGCAAAACATTTTTTGCATTGCAGATGCACATACCATCTTTCTGCCCCTGTGTTTCGATGCCACTTTCAGACAGTTGTCATTTGGAGTCATACAAAGACCCCATTGATGTACGTGTATGGTTCATTCAATAACATGACATGACAGGATGCCATTTCCATTCAAATCATAACAGCTAGCTTGCCTCATAGCAAAGTCAGTAAATAATGGAGACGGATGGTTGCAGCTGCCATTAAACTTCCTGTTGAGATAATTTCTTTAAAACTCGTGATCAAGCTTTTCATCCAGTAGTCTCCAACTGATGCCTTTTGTCTGTTGCTTCTCTCTCCTCTCTATCCCGTCTCCTCCTCCTTCCACAGGTCTGAGTGGAGCCATGGCGAGTATCAGTGTGCGCTCTGGCGCTCCAGGGTCTCCCACACATGTGAGTGGGAGCAGCAGTAACGGAGGTGGTGCTGGTGTAGGTGGTTCTTCCGGCTCGGGGCCGGTGTGCCGCAGCAGGCGCAACGGGCTCCAAGACGTCGACCTGAACACTTTCATCTCGGAAGAGATGGCACTGCATCTGGACTCCACAGGCTCCGCCTCTGCTGGAGGGGGAGGAACCAGGAAACGAAACTCCACCCAGTGTAGTGACGTCATCACAGACTCCCCTACACACAAACGCAACAGGATGATCTGATCTGCTTGCCTGTCTATATGTGTGTGTGAGGGGGGTGAGGGGGGAAAAGCCTTCAAAGCCAAGGCTATGAGAGGGGGGATGGATGGATGGGCTTATATGGGACAGATGCACAGATGGACAGACGGACATTCGGATGCCTGGCTGTGCAGAAGAACCCGGGCTGAAAATGAAAACAGGGACTGAAGGTTCGTTTTATTCAGATGTTGAATGAGTTCTATTCCTTGTCTCCTTTCCTCACACTATTACTACAAATCACTGATCTGCAATCAGAACACTTAAAGTGTGTGTGTGTGTGTGTGACTCGGAGGTCTGGACGACATCACACACTCCTCAGACGCCGCCCTGGAAAGGGGACAACGAAGGAAGACACCAACTCATTCTGGGATGCAGACAGTTCTCAAAGGGGTGAACATGCACTGTGCTGCTTGACAAGTAAAAGCCACTTGATCCTTGACACATTTGTGCCCTTCCCTCCCGTAACCTCACTCATCCTCACCCACCACCTTAATAAGGAAGTGAGGGCCATGATCAAATCGTCTCACTCAGTGAACCGAGTTGCTCGGCAAATGTCGGAACCCAACTCTTGTCAGAGACGCAACCTTTGCGTCAAACAACCCCCCACCTGTTCTTTCTGTTACTTCATCATTGTAGCTCTCAGTTGACGTTGCCTGTCAGTGGTGGAGCTAAATCGCCCAGTAGGAGTACATCTGTGGCATCATCCTGCAACATCTGCCGCTTGTAGCCAGTAACAATTCTCTGGCTACTCGGTCGATGGCATGAAACTTTATTCTCTGCTTCAACAGTGGCTTGATTTAGTTTCAGCCTGTCGCCCTTTTTGTTTTTAGTTCTTCAACCACCAGTGTTAAAATTCTAGGTTTGTTTGCCACTGTTTGCAGCAGTGATAGCCAAGTTAATTTTGCGTTCTTTTCTCCACCTTGTTTTTTTTGTTGTTGAGGATAATGGAAAGGAATTTTTTTTTTCTTTGTGTATACAGCTTGTCAAACAGCCCGTTTGCTGACTGCGACGCCCTCTCCCCCCCTTTTACCCTAGTCTTATTACGAAAGCAGCTGCTGTTTTATGTGATCTTGTGATTATTCTGATGAGTTGCAATAAGGATTTTTGCACTTAGCTTTCACCTCTAACTCATGCAAACAAATCGGCTCTTCCATTGTATCCCAGTTGTAGCCTCGTCCAGCCCTTAACAGGCCCACTTTGTGGTCAGTCCACACATTACTTGCAGGTTGCTGCTTAGATAAACACTTGGTATGACTAGAAAGGGAGCCCTCGCGCACACCTCTGGTTCCAACAACTCTTCAAAAGTGTTTGATCAGATTGCGGAACGCTTCTGCTGTGGGCTCTACTTGTATTCAAAGACTCAAGTCCTTCCCTGTCTGACAAATGATTTAACTTTTATCGGGAGATAATCGGTGCTGTAAAGAAAGCATAAATCACAGATGTTTACAAAGGTAGTGTTTCTCAACAGACCCACCGAGCATGCCAGCCAGCCAGTGCACACAAGGCACTGGATTATTTGGTTAGAGTGTCGGCTTGGGTGTTGGGACGCTCTGCTTTTTGTATAAAGGGGCGTGTGCATTAATAAGACACGGATGGCTTTGATTTTACTTGGTACAGGATGACGCAACTCTGGGCTTGTTTCGTTCTTGAAATGGTTGTTGCCTTCCATCCTTCTGTAACGGAGAGGAGTAGGAGACACTGATATCGCATGAGTCAGAAATGTGGGTATATTTAGCAGTTTGTCAATTAATATGAACTGGTACTGTATTCATTTATAGGGTCTTAACAAATGATTATTGGAGTTATATCTTAAGCTTGTTTGGGGCCTAATAAACTGTTGGAATATGCTGTCATTTAGCATAGGAAGGTAGAGCGTAAATTATACAATCTTGAGTTGTCTAGCTATCAAACCAATTGAATATTTCCAGTGACACCCTGCCATAGTAGTGATACAGTAAGTTGTCAGTGAGTTGGCTGGGGCGTAAAGCCCTCAACTGTACCTGTAATACCCGCTGTAGCTGACTTGTGAGATGTCAATATTTCCTTCTCTTTTTCCTCCTTTTTTTCTGTTGACTTGTTCACTCCCCTTCACCTTTTTATGACCTGGAAAGTGGGTTTTTCTTTAGTTGTATAAAGCATGCCAGTTTTTAACTTCTGTTACATTTTGGTCACAGATTTCATTTTTGCGTTATAGGTTGGCTTTTATATTCATACATGACTGCTGGCTTGTCGGTGAAAGAAAAAAAGACCCAGACTGAGATTTGTCGCTTCTGTCAAGAGTTCTGCGTTTGTTCTTGCACACAAGTGAAAACCACTGAATTAGACTGATGAAAATGAAAACCTCATATTGGAAAAAAGCGAGATTTGATTAGCTTACAGGAGAGCCTCTGCTTACTGTGAAGGAGGGTCAACAAGTAATTCATGGTGACGCTTCATGTCGGTCTTGGTTTTAAAACTATCTAAAAAGCAAATGCTGTCTAAATTCTGGGTAGCTTCAGGTCTAGTGAATAAGGGAACATAGGAAGGCTCCATGTTCTTGAATAGGAACTTAAACCTAAAAGTCACATTTTAGAGCCCATCAGACAGTTTTTGACTGCGGGACCCTGCAGAGTGCTCATGGCAGAATATGGTGTTGGGGATGGAGTGAATCCTGACGGCCTGTCAACACGCTCTTCATTAAAACAGAGGAATGCATTTTAAATATTTTAGTTTCTTTTCTTTCTCCAGGCACTTTACTCACTGTTTTGTGTCCAACACTCCACATTGGCGTTGGTAGCAATCTCGACTGAAACCAAATGGCACGTGTTGTTACAAATTAGTAGTTATAACCTCCAAGTGTTTCTGTTGCATGACAACACGTCCGTTAAAGGGAAGATGTGAAGTGTCTGCTGACAGGAAAAATAAACTAAAATTCAGACTATCAAAGACTTTTTTCTTCTCCAAACGCTACTAAAGAGTTGGGCTACGAGCAGGATTGTGCCGTCTTTCTAATCCCACCGCTCAACCTGCAGCGTTGAATCCCATTGGTTATCCTGGTTATAATAGAGGGGGCACTTTGTGTTTTTCTTTTCTTCCCCTGAGCCAGTCACCGGCCTTCATCCACATTGTTTCAAAAGGCTGACTCATGCCACGTGTCTCTGGAGCCAACACTATTATCAACTGTTTCTTGATACTTATTTGTTTAAAAAATAATAAATGGCTAATCTATATACTTAACATTTAATTGTTGGTATGATATATGTGGTTCACATTGTAAAATAAATAAAACCATTGAGTTGCAATTGGATGGACTGTTTCATTAAAAAAAAAGAAAGAAAATGGAGATTTTGTTTTATGTAGCCTCTTTTCAAAATCGGATTTGAATAAAGGCGCTCTATACAATATTCAGATTATTAATATAGCAGCAAACAACTATTTGCTATGTAAAGATATGGAGGAGTAATGTCTACCTGAGCAGAGAATGAAGTCACTCTCCCTCTGAGTGTGCAGATGTATTTTGAACTCAAGAACTTGCAGAACAGGTTTCCCCTATGGAGAAGCATGGTGGTCCCCTTCCGGTGGACCACCATGGGACCTTATTTCGGAGAAAATATGAATGATAGTCAACGGCGAGAGACAAATCATTTTTTGATCCTGTTTGAATTGCTCCATTAATCACACATTTGATATTTGTCAATTTAAAACATAATTTTGCAAGTCAAGAAAGTCACAGTTTATTGAAAACTTGAAGTATCAGACTGAAAATACATAATTAGAAAGACTACACACCCAAAGTCGTGTAGTGACGTCTCTCGTTGAAGCTACGATGCCTTTGTACAAAACTAAATGATACTATGACAAACCTACAACCAACTGTGACTTTCTTGACTTGCAAAATTACATTTTAAATTGCCAAACATCATATGTGACCCATGGGGTCGCCTATCTATAAACTGACATGCAAAAGAATTTTCCATTTGTAGTGTATTTGATTCTGTTGTTTTGTCAAAGGAGGTCCCAAGGCTGAAAATTAACATTTCACAAGAGATAATGCATAAGCAAGAAAGACCAAACTGACTGATATGTTTGGTAGTTAAAGGGGCCTTTTAATATTTTAAAAACATAAAAGATATATCTCATTGGGTTTGCACAGATAATGTATTTAGTTGACATTCACAGGAAGGTGAAAGAAAATATCTGAGCCATGTATTTGAAAAATTGTGGGACTGTCTCTGAGGTAGGTCTGGGATATTTTTTCAGACCTCTGAGCAGTGGTTTCTGAGTTTGTGGTGACTTCATCTCTGGACTGAGCTATTCAAGGCTCACAGAAATGACATTTATCTTAGCCCTGCTTTGAGCCATTAGGTGGTGCCAGAGGACAGCATTAGAAATCTACTTTTTCCACATGTCATGATGAGGAAATGTAGAATGACAAGCCTGCAAAGTTTGTGTTACCCTGTTCTGATACTCCAGTGTAGCATTGTCAGTGTCCATCTCTAACTATGAGAACTCACATTCTGATAAAAACTGCTATCCTGAGTTTGTCCTGTCCGGTCTGTCTGTATGAAGTAATTTTTTGATGAGCACATGCACGCAGTGGACTTGACAAATGGTCAACAGGTCATTTACCCTTATTTTTCTTACCAAAACATAGTGTGTATCCTTGAGGTAATGTGTTGAATGCATTTCTTTCCTCATGAAACATCTTTAAAGCCGATTCTTCCATTTTTAATGGTAAGTTAAAGTCATAGTATAGTATGTTGAAACAAGTCTTGTATAGTATGTCGCAAAAAGTAAAAAAAAAAAATATATATATAGTATGTTGAAAAAAGTTTAAAAAGTCATGGTATATTATGTTGAAAAAAATAAGTCCTCAAAAGGTTATAGTATAGTATGTCGAAAAAAGTCTAGTATAGTATATCAAAAAAGTGAAACGTATATCTGACTTTTCTTTTACCCTTTTAGTCCTACGATACTAGACTTTTTTCAACATAATATACAGATTTTTTTCGACGTATATGTACGTATGTATACACATATACAGTGTATGTATACATACTGTATGTGACTGTATATGCACATATAGATATACTGTATGTATATGTATATACAGTCATTCATCATACTATATACGTTGACTGACGTTTTATATTTTTTGGACATACTATACTATGATTTTGTTTCGACATACTATACTATGACTTTTTTTTATTGTATTCGACATACTATACCATGACTTTTTTCTTCCCATAGCATACAGTGAAATCAGTTTAACTGAAGATAAATGTTCAGGAGCTGATATTATGGAGTCAGAGACAGAAAAACTTGCCCAGTTATTGGCAGAAAAAGTAGATAGTTTTGTATTGCAGAGTCCACATTTTCAAGCATTTATATTTATTTAATTGCGGCACAATTTCAGATGTTGGTTCTGGTTATTGTATGATCACAGAAAATGACAAAGGCA